>NW_027635384.1:0-33335 GCF_903797595.1 Erithacus rubecula | reverse complement strand
CCTGGTGGAGGCTTGTAGCCACTGTTGCTTGAGTGCTAGCCAACATGTTTTGGGTTTGCTCCAGACTTGGTACCCCAGCACAATAGACATGTCACAGCCCAACCAGAAACTGCCTATAAAAAGTGCAGTGTCTGGGTGTAGGATGGATGTGTTGGTGGAGCGTGGACTCCCCGCATCTCCAGCACTGCTTGCTCGTTCCTTATCAACGAATTAATAAATTGCCTTATTGATTGACCTACTTGATTGTGGTGAGTAATTTATAACACTCCAGAACTGTAACTTTGGGTGGTCAGTCTCTCTCATGGGAGCCTCCTAAAGGGCCTTCAGCCACTCCCCAGCCCTAGGCAGCACCAGCTTCTCCTTTTCAGGGCTCAGCAGGGCTCTCCTGAGCTGCCCTTGCCCACCTGCAGACAGACCGTGCCCCAGGCAGGGCCCTGCAGACAGGCAGGTTTGTGTGGGACAGGTGAGGGCACAGAGGGTGGGATGGGCTCTGTGAGCCTGGCAGGGCTTTCAGGAGGGAAATGTCCAGGCCCAGGGAGATGCTCAGGGAAGAAGAGGGGGCTGGACAGAGCAATGCTGGGGACAGGAGGGCACTGTTGGTGTGTGGGAGGTGCCATGCACAGCTGGGTACGGGAACACTGCCCTGAGTGCCCGGCTGTCTCTGCCCTACCCTCCCAGGCACAGCAACACAAAATCTTCTCTTGTTTCTGCACTCCTCTGGTACTGTCATTGTAAAGTGCTGCTCTCAGGAAGGCTCTGGGATTGCAGCAGTTGAGTCAGGCACTGCCCTTGAGATTCCTGCCAGGCAGGGGTGTCCATGGGAATGGAGTGTCCAAGCTTCCCTGTGACCTGTGGGGCTGAGGGCAAAGCAGTCCATGGGAAAGGGGAATGAGCTGAGCCCCCTCCCTGAGATCCCATCATGGACACACCTGGGAGTCTCCTTGCTGTGTTCTTCCAAGCTGTGAGCTGCCCTCCTGGATACAAATGTGTGCCAGAGCCTCTTGGAGCCCCTGAATGTCCCACAGGGAAGTGCAGAGATGCCACAGCTGAGGAATGCTGTTGGGTTTGCCAAGGGAACCGTGAGTGTTCTTGCAGAGAGGGGGTGCTGAGACTTGCTCAGAGACCTTTAGGGAAGGTGAGACATTAAGGGATCCCTCTGCTGTGGGCAGGGTCTGGTTCATCCCAGGGTGACACAGGAGTGTGATTGTGCTCTGATTCCAGCCAAAGATGCAAAACCAGGGCAGTTGGGAACTCATCAAGCTCCTCACCTTCCCTAAGCCACAGGGAATCCTTTGTTTCTCACATCTCTCAGTGGCCAACTCTCAGTGCAGCAGAAATGCTGGGGATTTCTGACATCAGAGAAACAGGAATGATGTGTGGGTAGGAAAAAGTTCCCTAAATCTCCTCCCTGGCACCAAGGTCCTTTGGATTTGAGAGTGCAGATGCTACCAAGCTTTTTTGCATTAGGAGCAATTTCACTGACAAATCCTAAATGTCCAGACTTGTCCCTCTACCAAATGGCCCCAAATCCAGGGCAGCAGGGCAGGGATGGCTCCTTGAGAGCTCCCATGCACAGGCCTAGCTGCTCCTGGCACACTCAGACAGCACAACTGGAGCTCAGTCAGGGACCTGAGTGAAGGTTTTCCCAGAGCAGGAACAAGGGTGGGTGGGTCACAGCGTGACAGTCTATAGGGAATGGCCCAGGTTTGGCTCAAAGCAGCCTCTGCTGACTTATCACTGTTCTTTATCCATGAACAGGTCCCCATGTCCAGAGATAGCAAATGTCCAACAGCAGCTCCATCAGCCACTTCCTCCTGCTGCCATTGGCAGACACGTGGCAGCTGCAGCTCCTGCACTTCTGCCTCTTCTTGGGTATCTCCCTGGCTGCCCTCCTGGGCAACAGCCTCATCATCAGCGCCGTAGCCTGCAGCCACCACCTGCACACCCCCATGTTCTTCTTCCTGCTCAACCTGGCCCTCACTGACCTGGGCAGCATCTGCACCACTGTGCCCAAAGCCATGCACAATTCCCTCTGGGACACCAGGATCATCTCCTGTTCAGGGTGTGCTGCTCAGCTCTCTTTCTTTCTATCCTTCATCTCAGCAGAGTATTCTCTCCTGACCATCATGTGCTACGACCGCTATGTGTCCATCTGCAAACTTTTGCACTACGGGACCCTCCTGGGCAGCAGAGCTTGTGCCCACATGGCAGCAACTGCCTGGGCCAGTGGCTTTCTCTAATCACTGCTGCACACAGCCAGTACATTTTCCCTGCCTCTGTGCCATGGCAATGCCCTGGGCCAGTTCTTCTGTGAAATCCTACACATCCTCAAGCTCACCTGCTCAAATTCCTACCTCAGGGAACTTGGGTTCATTGCTGTTATTGCCTGTTTAGAACTTGGTTGTTTTGTGTTCATTGTTTTCTCCTGTGTGCAGATCTTCAGGGCGGTGCTGAGAATCCACTCTGAGCAGGGACAGCACAAATCCTTTTCCACCTGCCTCCCTCACCTGGCTGTTGTCTCCCTGTTTATCAGTACCCATATATTTGCCTATGTGAAGCCCTCCTCCATCTGCTCCCCAATTCCTGGATCTGGCACTGTCTGTTCTGTACTCAGTGATGCCTCCTGCCCTGAAACCCCTCATCTACAGCCTAAGGTACCAGAAGCTCAAGGATACCCTGAGGAAAGAGATGACTGGATGCTTTTCAGAAGTTAAAAACTTTGTATTTTCCTCTTCAGAGCATTTAATGTAACACATTACATGCCAAGCGTGCCTTCTAAAGCCTTTAATAGTGTTATGAAGGTGAGGGTGGGGCAGGGGGACAACAGGGTTTTCTACTTTTTCCTTTAATCATTTTCACACTGAAAATGGAGTCATCTTCACATACTGAGTTCATGGTCTACCTCTTTACTCACAGATTGTGTAAATTAGGAATCATGCTCTGTGCATACTTAAATAAAGTGAATGTTCTTGCAGAGATGTATTTGTCAAAAATCTTCCCTCTCTTTCCTCTCCTTCAGCTGCAGGGGCAGTGTCTGTGTGCAGAGGTCAAGAGAAAAAGAGTCCCAGCACAGCAGCACTGCCAGAGAGCAGCAGCACTTGGGTCTTTTGAGGGCTATGCTTTCTCCATCTTCACCCCTGAGGAGATGACAAGGACAATTTTATTGTCCTTGTCCAAGACCTGAGTGCTCTGGCAGCTCAGTCCCTGTATTGCAGTGTATCTGTGGTGCGACCACAGGCAGAGACAGGCCATGGGCATGACTGGGACACAGCCAGGCTGCAGCACAGCAGTTCCACCAGCAAAGGGGATTTGCTCAGTGCAATGCCCAAAGGCTGAAGACTTTTTACTAAGCTAGTCTCCAGGAGAAGCCCAAGGAATGGGTTTTGCAGAGTCTCACTGCTTTGCTTGTTTGTCCCTGGAGTCAGTGCCATGAGATCAGGGTTCCATTGTGGTACTTCAGGGACTGAGGGCAGGGTCAGATGTTTGTGTTTTGTGTTAGTGGTCAGTGGCCATGGAAGTGACAAATGCCCTCCAAGTCACCTGCCTGGGACTCTGAAACTGTGATGGCTCTGGTAGCAGGTGAGCACTTTCCTGTAGGAAATCAGAGCCTGCCAGGAGAGCACAGAGGATCTGCAGGGACAGCCCATCCCATCAGGTCAGCAGAAAATGGAGCCCTGAAGCAAAATCCTGTCCAGTGTGGGGTCATCCAGAGACCAAGGACTGAATGTCTGCTGTGACCCAGGAGAGCTCTGCAGCCCCAGGGACAGAGCAGGCACAGGGAAGGGAGTCTGGGCACTGACTGCTTTGAGCTTCAGGGACCTTCCCCAGGAAAATGCAGGGCAGCCTCAAGGCCATCTGGCAGCCCTGGAACAAGGCAGGCACCTCTGAGCCCCTCCAAAACCCCATCAGAGCCTGTGTGGGAGGGGGTCAGTGCAGGGAGCACCATCAGCTGCCTCTGTGTCCCAGGCTGAGCAGCAGAGCCCAGCAGAGGCAGCCCAGGGCCCTGGGCAGCACAGCCCCTGTGCTCTGCAGAGCAGCAGCCCCAGCTCAGACTCTGGGAGCAGGGCAGGGGCTGCAGCAGTGGATGCTCAGGCCAGCACAGACGTGTTCTCCTGGCACAGGCTCTGTGGGCAGCTGGCATGTGCCAGAAGCACAGCAGGAGCCACTGGGGTGCAGAGGAGCCCTGGAAAGAGGCTGGCCTGTCCCTGGGGCAGCAGCAGCTCCCTGAGGAACCCTGGGGCCAACTCTGATGCTGTGCTGGGCAGCGGGGCTGGCCCGGGGGCTGCAGAAAATGCCCAAGCTGAGGGCTGGGGCAGGGACAGGGAGAGGAAAAGAAGGAACCCCAGGTAATGTAAATTTCTGCAGTGTCAGAATGGTCCCCATGGTTCCATGGAGCCCCACAGTCTCACAATGGTCTCCTCGTCACACCAGGCCCCACAGTGCCACAAGGCATCTTTGGTTCTATGGGGCCCACAATATCTGCTTTGCCAATGGGCAAGGTCAGCACCGAAGACACGGACATCAACTTAAGGAACAGAGTAATTTATATATTGCAAAAGTGCAAAGAATTAAAAAAAAAAAAAAAAGCTGGCTGGGCACAAGTGGGGCAGCACAGCAAACAGGGAGCCTGCGAGTCTCTTCCAGAGACTGCTCTGCCTGAACAGCTCAGCCAGCGGGAAGGAGCTGCTCCACACGGGAACCAGGAACAGAAGACACTCCTATTTTATGGCATGTTTTCTGTTTTAAACAAAAGAAAAGGAAAAAGAAAAGAAAAAAAAAAAACCTCTATAAAATGTGAAAGATAAAAAAAAAACCCCAAGTTTGCAGTGAAAAATCTTCTGTAACTTTTAATTCAGTTTAATAACTGATCTTTCGCAGCAGAAAACTCAGTTATTTACTTTGTAAATGAGTTGATGGCATTGATCGATTTTACTGGCCTCAGTAACCTTTTTTAAAAAGATTTTGAGGTTTATTTCCAATATAGTTATTTTAAATTGTGGTGGAATTGGAGTGAAGCAAGAATAAATTGTTTTGTGCCCTGCCAGCTCCTGGCAAGACTGGCAATCTAAACTCTGTCACTGCCCAAATCCTTTAGGAGATGCTCTTCCTTCTCACCCTGTGAAAGAGCTGCACATTCCCTTTGAAACTGTCAAGAGCTTCTTAAAGACAGAAAGTCCCACTTACAGCTTTTTGCTTGGTTTGGGAGTGCAGAAGGGCAATTCTCCTTCCATCAGCTCCAGGCTGCACTGCCTTAGGAACACGGCCCCTCGCCAGGTTTTGCCCACTCGTGGCACTTCTAGAGGAAGAAGAAAGTGCAACTGCACAATTCCAGCCAAAAAGGAATGAAGAGTGGGACATCCTGTGGAAATCCAGAGGTTCAGCTGGCATTGTGAAGAGTGTGGGTTCTTGCCCATTGGGTGTGTGTCCCTAACAGCAAACCCTTGGCCTGCAGGAGCGTCTCACTCACCTGCAAAGTAGAAAGCTCAGGCGGTGCGCTCGGAATGGGCTCGTCTGGTGCAAAGCTGTCAGAGCCCTGTGAGGGCAGAGCCCTGTGCCCAGGGCTGAGCCCAGCAGAGCCCTGGCACAGGCCAGAGCTGCCTCAGCATCCGCAGAGCCCAGCTGCAAGGAGAGAAACCAGAACCCGCCTGTCAGCCGAAGGCTCCTGTCCCCCCTTGTCTCGACCCCGCAGTGCCCAGGCCATGCTGGCTGTGCCCAGAGCTGGGCACAAACCTCCCAGTCACTGCTGCCCCGGCAGCAGAGCAGAAGGGCAGCACATGTGCCCAGCCTGCAGCCAGCCATGGCACATCCAGCCCCTCAGCAGCTGCCCAGAGCCAAAAAGCAGCTTGGCAGCCACTGAAGGGCTCCTTGTATCCATCCCAGCAAAGGGGGGAACCTTTGGTGCCCGGCCAGGCCGTGCCATGCCCAAATCTGGGAGCATCCCCCTGCCTGGGGACTCACCTGCAAATTGGGCCTGGAGTGTCTTTGAAGAAGGTGCCAGAATCGAAGTCGATCATCTCCAGCTGCCAGTGGCCAGGGCCAGGCAGAGGTTGTCATCCTTGAGGTTGTCCTTGCAGCAGCCCCACCTGGTACAGCTTCTCCAGGGGCTGCTTCTCCTTCCCTGAGGGCCAGACCAGGCTGTCTGTGCTCTGCCCAGGGACTCAGCCATCACTGAACCAGGACAGGTAAAACCAGGTTGGATGGTGGCTGCCAGTGCTTGCAAGACCAGCTCAGCTCCAGAACAGATGCTCCCATCTGATGACCCCTGCTCAATGGTACAAAAAATCTGGGTTTCTTTGCTTCTTGTGACCAAGAGATGTGTTTAGCTGTATGATCAAAGGCTCCTGGATTAAATGGTGCCTGTGAATCTCTCCCATCTTCTAGGGCAGATGAACATCCTGCAGCCAAGGGTCATAGAACAGATCTTCCACAGATGGCATGTCCAAGGAGCGCATGGATAAACACCAACTGATAACATCTCGGCACTCTGGGGAGAGAAACAAGCAAACACCAGTCAGCTGGAGAAGGACCCTGTTTGCTTTGCCCCACTGAACCCATGCCCAGGCTCTGCTGGATGTGCTCAGAACTGGGCCTAAACTTTCCAGATAACTCCCTGTTTTGGAGGAGAGCAGGAGAGCAGGACATGAGCCACCTCCTCAGCAGGTGCCAGAGCAGGATGCTCACAAGCCCACTGCTGTCTCCCAGCACTGGTATTCCCCATGCCCAGAGATGAGGATCCACCTTGCGAGAGCCCTTGTGGGAACTTGAGTTGGCCCCGGATGATGCCCCGGCCCCTCCTGAACGGGTGCTTCCCACAGACCATCTGGTACAGCAGGATGCCCAGGGACCAGATCGTTGCTGCCTCACCGTGGTAGCATTTGCAGTAGGTCCATTCCGGGGGGCTGTAGGATGGTGTTCCTATGGAATACAGATGGAGCTCATCGGGGGATGCTGCTGCTCCCAGAGCCTGGCCCCAGCACCCCTGGGCTTGGGGGGGCTGCACCAGTGGCACAGGGGGTGACCTACTGCCTCCTTGCGAGCACCTGGCTCTTGTGTACAAATCTGGGGCTGGAAAAGAAGCCACTGGTATTGGGAGAGGGCAGTAGAAGCCCTGGGAAGGCCCAGCTAGGACACACAGAAGAAAAACCCACCCAGTGGTGGGAAAAACCCACTCTCCTCCCTGCTTGCATTGCCCCCAGAAAACATTAATAAGCTAAGGCAAACAAGGGCAGCAAAGCAGTCCAAGCCCTGCCTCGCCTGCACACCAAACTGAGCAGTGCCCAGGTCTGACCCCCCTCTCTGCCACCCCCATGGGGTTTGTGTCGGGCTGGCTGCCCCAGCTCCAGCCACGGCTGAGTGGATGGTGAATGAGGTTGGCAGAGCTGGCAGCTGGCCCCCCTCTTACCCCCACCCAAAAGCAAGTTGGCTGCAGAAGCAATGCCATAGCCTGCAGCAAAGGGGGAAATCCCTGGTACCACAGCCAGGGTGGGCCATGAAATGCCCAGGAGCATCTCCCAGGCTTGGCTCACCTGCAAACTGGGTGTAGACTGTGTCCTGGAGGAAGGTGCCACAGCCAAAGTCAATCAGTTTGAGCTGTCCGCTGTCCAGGTCGATGATTATGTTGGCCAGTTTGATGTCCCTGTGCAGGACCCCGCAGCTGCTGCAGTGCCGCACGGCCTCCAGCACCTGGCGGAACAGCCCCCGTGCCTCCTCCTCCGGCAGGAACCTCCAAGCCGCGATGAAATCACGGAGGTCCTGACATCGCTCTGGACGCTCCATCACCAGCAAGAAGCAGCTGGGCAGCTCAAACCACTCCAGCAGCTGAATGACTCCAGGGAACCCAGTGGACACCTTGTCCAGCAGCACAATCTCCAGGGGCGCACGGGCGCCGTCGGGCTGCGCGAGGAGCACGATGCCATCAGCGGGGCTGAGGCCGTGCCAGGGCTCTGGGGCTCCTCAGCCAGCCCGGGATGCTCTGCACCCTCCCGCTCACCCCACGCCACCTCTCCCTGCAGGTCTCCCAGCGGCTCCCACCCTGCCAGGCCCTGGCTCCCCGCTGCCCGGCACGCCCCGGCTTCTGCCGCTGGCCCCTCTCCCTCACCAGCTCGCCCCAGTGCTGGATAAGATTTCGGGGCATGCGCTTGATGGTGACCTGCGAGCCAAGGGGCAGCAGCGGGCTGAGCTCGCCGCCCAGCACGCTGCGCTCCAGCCTCCCCTTCCTCGTCTTCTTCTTCCTCCTCCTCCTCCTCCCTCCTCCTCAGCCCCTGCCACTCACCGGGGCACTGTCCGCGAGCCGGGTGCCCGAGAAGATGCTGCCAAAGCCGCCACTGCCCAGCAGCGAACCCATCCGGTACCGCTCCTCCAACGCCTCCTGCGACTTCCCTGCGGGCGACACGTGGCTGTCAGCACTCGGCCCGGGGCCAGACATGGCCCCCGACCGTTCCCTGAGCGTCCTGGGCTGGGTATCCCCACCCACCCCGGGCCCCGGCGCAGCTCGGGTCGGGGGAGCCTCAGCAGGGGCGGCGAGAGTGGCCGCGCTGCGTTTGCCCTCTGCAGGCCCCTGGAGGAGCCAGGGCCAGGGCCAGGGCTGGGGCTGGGATTGGGACTGGGACTGGGACTGGGACTGGGACTGGGACTGGGACTGGGGCTGGAGCTGGAGATGGAGCTGGAGCTGGAGCTGGAGCTGGAGCCAGGGCTGGGGCCGGGACAAGCAGAGCCAAAGAGAAGCGATGCCTCCCCAGCCCCAGGCACTGATGCCCAGCCAACAGCGCCACACCCAGGACAGCGAGAGCCGGGCAGAGACGAGACCGTGGCGAGATGAGTGGGGCCGGGGGGGGGGGGGGATGGCGACAGGGCAGGGGCAGCCCCGCCCGGGGCCGGGAGCAGGTTTGGAACATGGCCCGAAAGGGGAAGAGGAGAGAAGGGAAGAGAGGGAGAGGGTCCGGGAACGGGACCCCGGGGAAGAGGGTGCGGGAATGCAGGAGAGGGAGAGGAGGAACAAGAGATCTAGAGGATCTGTAAACTCGCTGCTTCTACTGCCACTGCTGCCGCTGCTGCTGCCGCTGCTGCCGCTGCTGCCGCAACTGAAGCGCCGGGGCCGTTTGTCCGTATGTTCGCTTGTCCGCGGGTTCGCTTGTCCGCGTCTGTTCCACGCTCGCCCCGCTCGCCCCATGGCCAAGCCTAGCGCGCCCCGGGGGCAGCCCCTGAGTCTGTCCCAGAACGAGAACTTTGCCCTGTTGAGCGAAGCCCCGAGTCCTGACTCCTGCACGGTGACACGGGAATCCCCTGGGTCCCTGCTGTGCATTGGTCCTGCTGAGGCTCAGACACTCTTGGGGCTCATTCCCTGGCTGGAGGATTCCTGCCCGAGCCAAGCACTGCACTTATGTCTCCAGCATTGCTTTCCAACAAAACCAGGGCAAGGCAAACTTTTTGTAGCTTATGATATTTTAGAGTGTCTAAGACTCACAAGTCATTGATCTTAGAGGTGAGATCCATTTGGATTTAATTGCATGGAGAAGCAGTGCAACACTAAAACATTAGAAAAGGGGAGCATAGAAATAAACACATGAAAACATCTCGGATTGTTTCTTTCCATTTTCATTTCACTTCTGGAAAGCTGTTTTACTTTTCCAAGAATCTTCTCCACAGGCCTGTCTGCTCTTTTCAAGAGCCTTTCATGGAGAACGAGGTTGAGCTTCTGTCACAGGTTGTGCCACTAATGCAGCTTCTCTTGGCTTTCCACACTGTGCGTGCAGCACAAGTTCTGCAGCAAAGCAGGGCAAATGTTTGGAGAACTTTACAACTTATCCTTTCTTTTCCTTGTGGACTGAGGAGTTGTGCCATTGGTAAGGTTTTCATTGTGATTGTTCCAAGCTTGGAAAACAGGAGGTGGTACCAGGAATTGTTAGGGAATGCAACCCTGACTGGACTCAGAGAAAGAATCTCCAGAGCCTCCAGCTGGAAGTGGAGAGTTGTGTGATAATCATTCCCGCATCTCCATGGACACCTGCAGAGTAACCTAGACCATGAAAATGCTCTGACAGACGTAGTTTGTTTCTGTGTTCAGTTTAGATCATTCTACATCTCTTACACTGATGTAAATGAAGAGCACAATCTGTTCATGATAAGCGCTAGACCAAGCTGGACCGCCCAGAGTAGACGACAAAAAGAATCTAAAAAGGGGAAATGCAGGTGAACTTTGTGGACTTGGTGAACATTGTCTGCAAGAAGGGTAGTTTTTTCTAATAATTTCTAGTCCATTCCTTATGCTTTTATCCTTCTGAGAAGGCCATTTGCATCCCAGATTCCTCATCAAAGGAGAACCCTGAGCTTGTGGAACTGTGTGTCTCTGCTCCTCTCAGGGACACTCAGAGTGAGACAGGAAGCAATTTTGAAGCAGTTGTATTAAAGCAAAACCAGTTATTAAGTAGAGATTGATATCATTTACCCAAACCAAAAACTTCGGCTCAGCCAGGAGCAGTGACCTTGAGGGGTGTCCGCAGTCCAGGGAGGAAGGCCCACACCCCCCAAGGAGGGAAATGTCAGGACGCTGCTGTTAAAATCTGGGACGGGGCTTTTCCAGTCTGGGGTGCTGCCCTGTCAGTCAGATGTGCCCAGCCGGTGCCAGCTGAGCAGCTCTGCTGAAGTTCTCAGTGGTGGCACTTGGTTGTTCCTTTCTCTGGGGATTTTCCCAGCTCTGCCACAGCTTCAGCTCCCTCTCAGGATGTTGAACTTTGGGATGGAGGAGTCGGGCTGGTTTCAGCATTATTTACTCCAAAAGCAGCGTGACCCCCTCCTTCATTTCCCACTGGGGGCTTTGCAAACAGAGCCTTGTTGGAGCTGTTGGAGCCCATTGCAGGCAGAGCCTCCTGCTCCAGTAGGAACTGCCTTTCCTGGGCCATGGCCAGGCCAGGTCCTGCTGCAGGAAAAGCCCCAGGCCAGCCCCAACACAGGGAAGGGCTCGGGGACAAGTGCAGAGTGCCGTGGTGGGAGCTGTGCCAGGGAAAGCCTGAGACAGCAAAGGCACCTTGGCAGCAGCAGCTGCTTCCAGGGCATGGCCAGAAGCCTCCCTTGGCAAGCTGGCCTGGTGGCCACCAGTGCAGAGCTGCTGCCTCAGGGGTCATTTCTGGCTGGGCTCTGCAAAGCCACTTGTGCTCCAGGAACTTGCCTGGGAAGCAATTGGCCCCAGCACCCTGGGGACAAGATATTAATGACAAAACTGTTGATCCCTGCAGACACAGGACAGGCACAGAGGATGGGGAGAGCCAGGCCCAGGGACATGGCTGCAATGGTGATGGCTGTGAGGTCACTGCCCCTGCAGAAGCCTGGCTGGCCCTCAGCAGACATTCTGGCCACAAGTGTTGTGAGGTCACCCAGCACATCAGAGAACCCACACAACAGGAATTCCATCCTTGGGGAGGGCAGGGGTTTCACCATGTCCGGTTGCACAAAGCTCCAGCTCCTGGAACCTCCTGGCATGGGGCATCTACTTCTCTATGGTAGGACCCACAGCTGGTCTGTGGGTTAGAGAGGGTTAATGAATGAGGTTTGTATTCTCTGACCAAGGAAGAAGAAGGAAAAAGAAGATAACCAGGGAAGAAAACCTTGCAGCTGGGGACAGTATTTTTAGAAAGGCCATGGGAAGAATAGAAGCGAAGATTTTTCTGCCAATGATGGTTATGTTGATTTATTGTAGCAATGAAGAAACTGCAAACTGTGTAGAGGGTAAAAAAGACAGCATGCTATTGTAATAAACAGATTGGGCCACCTGAAGTGTGGAGTGTCTATGTGTGTCATACCCGCCTACGCAGCAACACTTCTCTGGAAAAGCAATTGCAGTTTTGTGCCACTGTCATTGTAAAATATTTCCTCCTCCTAACAAATGTAAATACACCCTGATTCAGTATAAAGATATGGACCCTTGTTTTGTCACTGAAAGATTTGGGAGAAAATCAAAGTCCATTTTTCTTAGACTTCGACCACTATGTTTCCATTTTCAAAGACCTTGGAGAGGACTCAAAAATCTCCCCAGACTCGATTTGGAGGCCTCATCACATCATCCTCAGGCAGAGTCTGAGGGGCCTGGGCTCAGTGGAGACTGAGCACAGAACAGGAGAAGCCTGAGAGGGATTGAAGGGAGGCTCCACAGATAGTGGAGCTTTTCTTCATTGTATAAAACAGCCTGAAAAAGAAATATTGGCACTAAGGGCAGCTGGGGAGGTCCAGACTGGACACAAGGAGAAAGGACAGCTTTGTCAAACTTCTGTTGGATACATGAAGTAGACAAGGCAGAAATACCATGATAACTATGATGACAATCAACATGTACATGCCTATTTTCAAAAGTTCTCTCCACAATGGTGTAAGGCTCAGTCAATCAAACTGATCATTTAACCATGATCCTTCTTCAACTCTGAGTCTGGTCATATCCTCCTGAAATTGTTGTATGCTCTTATGTATAGATACTGAATGGTCAGAAAGATTCATGCAACACATTCCATCAAAGACTTTGCATCCATGTCCATGCATTAACAAAAGAAAACGAACTGCTACTCTGTTTTGCAGAGTTGCATGTCACACACCAAGAACATCAATTAACAAATTGCTCAGTGCAAGAGAAATGGCATGAGATTGCATCTTAGCCAAAAACCTAGACGATTCAATTGTTTCAAGGCTGCCCCTGAAGCAGTCTGAGGCAGAAGGAGACTTGCTGTAAACCTCCTTCCAGAATCCCAGGCCCTAAAGTTATCATCACAGTCAGGTTTCTATTGATTGACGAACCTCTTCTCTCTACGTTTGTGTTCTTCTATCATTTTTATGTCAGCAAAGTAAGTCTCCCTAACCCCACCTCCTTATCCTACTCCCATCCCTTCTCCTTCTCCACCTCTCCTCTCCCATCCCTCCTCCCCAGCAGCAGTGACACCCTCGGTGCCCCGTTCCCGAGCCCTCACAGCCCGCGGGAGGAGCGGGGATGGAGCCGGGACAGGTTGGGATGGGCAGCGCGGGGCTCTTGGCTGCTCCCACCCGCTGGGGCCGGGGGGAACTCGGCCGGGGAAAAGGAGAGGGAAACTGGGAAAACTGGGGGCTGCACATCCAAACTGGGGCTTGGTGGGGACCCTGGGCAGGGACTTCCAGCCCTTGGGGCTCCTCTCGGGAGTCTGGGGAGGGAATGCAGAGAGGGGTGGGGCATCCCAGGATTGGCATCACTGGGAGTGACTGGGAATTGCCACAAGCATGCTGAGGGACACTGGGACCATACTGGATCATACTGGCAGCAACTGGAACTGCACTGAGGGTGACTAGGAATATGCCAGCAGCAACTGGGACTGCACTGGAAAAGACTGAAACTATAGTGGGGTAAATTGGAGCAACTGAACCACACTGGATAATCATGGGAGCAGCTATGCCCATGCCTGGGTCATACTGGGATATTGCTGGAACTGGCTGGTATCAGACTGGGAGTGACTGGAATAGTACTGGGAGTATCTGAGAGTGACTGGGATCCTACTGGAATCAGACTGGGAGTGACTGAAAAATTGCTGGCTGTGACTGGAACTATGCTGGAGGTGACTGGGAGCAACTGGGCCCACACTGGGAGGGACCAGGAGTCACTCTGGGCATGACTGGAATAATACTGGGAATATCTGGGACTGACTGAGATCATACTGGGAGCAACTGGTATTGTAGCAGAAGTGACTGGGATCATCCTGGAAGTGTCTGGGACCATACTGGGAGTGACTATGGATCCTACTGGGATTGACTGGGACCATACTGGGAGTGAGTATGGGTCCTACTGGGATCATCCTGGGAGCTACTCAGATTACAATGGGTGTGAATGGAACTTGACTGGGGGTTGCTGGGAGCTACTGGGCCCATGCTGGGAGGCAAACATGGACACATTGGGAGCAACTGGGATCAACTGGAAGGTACTGGAACCATATTGAGGGAACTGAGAGCACAACTGGAATCATACTGGGAGTAAATGGGACTATACTTCGGGCAACTGACAGAAACAGGTCATGCTGGAGGCAACTGGGAGTATCTGGGAAAGACTGGGATCATTCTGAGGTAACTGAAAAAAAAAGGAAGCTCTTGCTTTTCTTAGCAGACACCTGTCCTCCAAACCAAGACACCACGGGATAGAGATCTTCAGTTATTTTGTTAACAGCCTTTAGATCCTGTACTATCCAATATGACCCACCAGCTTTTTGGATCGGTAAGATGGGAGTACTGAACTCAGACTGACATTCTTTTAACAACCCTAATTGCAAAAAGTTTTTAACTATTGGGCTAATTCCTTCCCTGTCCTCTCTTTACAAGGGGTTCTGTTTAATTTGAACTGGTGTTTTCCTTCCTTAAGTTTAATTACTATAGGAGGTGCAGTTTTTGTCCTCCCTAGTACATTAGAAGTCTACACTCCAGGAAACACTTGATTTATTATTTCTTCACTAATTTCACCCTCCATTTGAACAGCTGTTAACACTAAACTTAAAATGCCTCTATGTACTCTTTATCATTTACCTCCAGAAAAACCTCCCCATTTTGGGTCCCGGTTCAGGATAAGTGGGTTCAGGGGAGTCCTGGTTCAGCATAAGGGGGTCCACGGGGGTCCCTGTTGAGGATAAGGGCATTCAGGGGGGTCACAGTGAAGCGCGGAAAATAAACTTCACAACCTGTAAAGTTGTGGAGTAGGTACGTATTTTATTCAGCGCTGGACGCAGGGGGAGAGCATCCTCCCAAATCCTGCGTACCGTACATGCTTCTAACCTTCTATTTATCTAGGAAGTCCATGCATATTCTAAATCGCCTATACATATTGATTATCTGCCCCGCCTGTTTCCCGCTTCATATGGAGATTAGTTGCATATTCATTGCGGCTGCGTAGTTAATTGAGTCGGTGGTCTTCAAATGAGTCTGTGGGCGGAAAATGATGAAGTAACAGTCTTCCTCACTAGTTGAACTTTTCACCTTGTCTTTCCACGCATGCGCTTTTAGCCTCTTGGTCGTGATATTTTGCAGACTTTGCACTTTTACAAAGAGGGGCCCCTTTCCTTATACATCAGGGGTCTTCTTATCGTGCATTCCTTTTCCTTATAAGCACACAGTAACTGATACCTATACATCAGGGGTCTCTTGTTGTACATTCTTTTCCTTATAAGCACACAGTAACTGAAAACATATGTTCTACTCCTCATTCTATTTAACCCTTAAATCCCCTGTTTCAGTCCCCCCTTTTCTAGGAAATTAGTAAATTCTTTTACTTAATACAAGATTTCTTTTTCTACATCCTTACGATATGTATCTCTTAATGCCTTCCCATGTACTCTCGACAATGAAGTTAGTATTGCCATCCGTTGTAGCATCTTCCAATTCCAAATAAGTAGTACAAAAGACAGCAGTAAGCTTAGGCTAACTAAAACCAATAACACAATTACTGGATGACATAATGTATTTAAAATTCCAGTTGCAGTTGGGGACCACCCGAAAAGGGCATCCCACCAATTGTGGCTTGCATCCTTCTTAACCCTTTCTAAGACTCTATTTATTTCTTGGATATCATGGTGAACAGTGACTAAAGTCTTTTGCCCACTCTCTTTGATTTCTTCCAAAATTTTTGCTAAGTCTTGATGTTTTACCAATTGCTTTACCAATGTGAGGTTCATTCCAATGGGCGTAGGTGACAGTTTGTGGTATGTCGTGTAGTTAGACCTTATCAGCTGGTGGGATGTAACTGGTGACGAATATGAAAAATCACATCCCATAATTTTAACGAAATTACAAATACAGACGTTAGAGTTATTCTTAACAGGCAGGGTTACATTCTCGTTGTCTATGTTTACAAAAACACAAGTGGTTCTTAAACATACACATCCTTGACCAGTATATATAAGTATAGTCTTTTGATCAGCATCTGGATGAATTTCAAAGTGGCATACACCCTGCTCGGTGTCAAGGCATACGTCTTGAGCATCAATTGTATTGCTTTCACAGATAAACCCTTGTTGTTCTCGAGTAACACAAGATTCTACATTCACAGTTTGCCATTTCCCATTTACTGACCGGGCCCACGCCCTATGCTCTGAGGGGTACAACACCGTCCCCTCATGATTGAGTCCCAATGCAATGATGGGGTGAATAGCATAAACTGTAGCATTACGTATGGTAAGCACGAAGGTAGTGGCCATATTAGTAACAGGATCATAGGTGAAATTTACTAGAGTCCACCAGGATTGGAATTTTCTTTCAAAATCATTAGCGTTGTCCCAAACAACTTTTCGGACCTCAATTGGAAAAGTGCCTTCATTCCCTTCTCTTATAGCCAAGGCAGCTGCGGATTGAATCCATAACTGCGCTTGTACACAACTGAAAGCTAAAGACACATTATCTTGAACCGTGCTAAGTGCGTCTATTATTAACTTATGGTCCTGGTCCTCAGCCTTTTCCCAGTTCGGTAACACCTTTGAAACCTGCCACTGGCTATTTCCTAATGCCAATAAGGATGATTGTAGAGGTTGCCTCAGTTTTGTCAAATCATCTGTTGCAGTTGTTAACTTATTTGCTAGTATTTCAGTCAATTCCATTCAATATTCCTAACCCTGTTCCAAACATTCCCGTTAGATCTCTTCGCATCCTATTCCTAAGGTATACTTGCTTCTGTAACCATGTTGTCCACCCTTCTAGGGATGGTTTTAGGAAGGGGGAACAGGCTGGTTGAATCTCTGAAATATTGGTTTGTATTAGCAATTCAACACGCTTGAGAGACCATTCTGGATTGAATAATAATTGCTGTTGTCCTGTATTTCTCACTATATATGGGCCTACCTCATAAATCATAAGTTTAAGTTCAAGTGGTGTGCTCTGAGTCTGAACCTGAACAGGTTCAGTTATGGTATTTATTCTAAATTTAAATGAGAGCCCAAGATCTCTATAAGCCCAAAGGCATACCACCTCAACAGTCCTATCTAATGTAAAATTATACCAACAATGTGGCCCACTGTGTTGTTCACAAATCTCATTTTGTCCGCCTGCAGGGGGAGATGAGACACTGATTTTAGTTGGTCTCTCATGGTTAGTTCCATTAATCATTCGACATCCTACTCTGATGGTCTCTCCCACAGTCCCTTGAAGTGACCACAACCCTTGTTTCTGCCACTCGTGCTTTTCATATACCTGGTTTTCATGCATGACTACAGTTGACAGGTTCAAATTTTGTACCTTCCCCATATATCCGGTAGACCGGACAAAAGCCTGGGACCAAGGCCATTCGACATCACTCTGGCTAAAGGTACTTTCCAATTCTTGGAATATAGTTATATTTACAAACAAAACAATTAAATTTCTACATCCTGAATCACCAAACACCCTTAACTGTAATATGCTCATTTTGTTCGTGTAAACTTGAGCTTTAGTCTGTTATCACCAGATATTACTTTCCAAGGAGCTTCTGGAGCTTTCTTCACCCGAGAATGGTGGATCCAAGCGCTCTGTTCCTTGATCTTAATTGCAGTGAAGGTAGTAAGTAGCACCTGGAATGGTCCTTCCCACTGTGGTTCAAGGGTTTTTTCTGTAAAAGACTTAACATATACATAATCTCCAGGCTGTATATTATGCACTGGTCCATCCAGACCTCTGCCCCGAGTTCCAGCCACATGTTTTTCAATTTTTCTGAGCTGTTTGCTCAAAGCCACCATATAGGTGGCCAATGTCTCCTCTCCGACTTGGGTAGAATTTCCCTTTTGCACTTTATATGGCCTCCCGTAAAGCATTTCAAAGGGACTTAACTTTTCTTTAGTCCTTGGCTTAGTTTGAATTCGCATCAATGCCAATGGGAGTGATTGGGGCCAGGGCAAATTAACTTCTTGTCCTAACCTCACAATTTGCTGTTTAATTAAATGATTCATTTTTTCTACTTGGCCACTTGACTGAGGATGATAAGGGGTGTGAAGTTCCCAATCTATGCCCAAGTGGCGACTAATTTGTTGCACTATTTTTGAAATAAAGTGTGGTCCTCTGTCTGAGGATATAGTGGCTGGAACTCCAAAGCGTGGTATTATTTCTTGTAACAGCACTCTAGTTACCTCCCGGGCTTTGGCAGTTCTAGTTGGGAAGGCTTCTGGCCACCCTGAAAAGGTATCTGTCATCACCAATAAGTATCTATACCCCCCTTTTCTTGGAAGTTCTGAAAAATCAATTTGCCACTGCTGCCCAGGCCCCTGGCCTCTTCCAATTTGACCAAGTTTTGGTTTAGGGGTATTCTTAGGATTAGTCTGGAGGCAAAGGTCACACTGCCGAGTAACCTGGGTAACAATAGCATATAAATTTCTGGCAGTAATCTTTTCAGTTAGATGGGTATATAGAGCATCTGCTCCCCAGTGTGTTTTCTGATGTTCCTTTTTAACTAGGGACCATAGTATGTGGGAGGGGACAACCAGCCTCCCTTCTGTAGTGACAGCCCATCCTTCCTCATTATATGTTCCTTTCTGATCCTCAATTAATTCCTTATCCTTTTTATCATATATCGGCTTACCTTCAAGGGATATCTGTCCATCTGGAATTAAGGTTGCCTCAATTATTATCTCACCCTTTGCTGCCTCTTTTGCCTCTCTGTCCGCCAGCTCATTTCCTTCTTCCAATTCTGAGCTCACCTTCTGGTGTGCTCTAATGTGCATAATTGCTACCTTCTCAGGCATCTGGACTGCTTCCAATAATTGCATTATTTCTTGTGCATGTTTTATGTTCTTTCCTTGTGAATTTAACAGTCCTCTCTCTTTCCAGATAGCTCCATGTGCGTGGACAACCCCAAATGCATATCTTGAGTCTGTATATATATTTATTCTTTTCCCTTTTGCCATTTCCAAGGCACGAATCAGGGCAACTATCTCAGCCTTCTGTGCAGAGGTATCTATTGGCAAAGGTCCAGATTCTAGTACCTCTTTACTGGTGGTAACTGCATACCCAGCATATCGCTTCCCACTGATGACGTAGCTGCTTCCATCAGTAAACCAGGTTTCTGCATCATCAAAAGGGGTGTCTTTTAAGTCTGGTCGGCTGGAGTAGGTGGCTTCGATAGTCTCCAGACAATCGTGGTGTACTGGTTCTCCTTGATTTCCACTGATAAAAAAAGCTGGGTTGACAATATTAGTCACCACTATTTCCACATCATCTTGTTCCACCATAATAGCTTGGTATTTCAAGAACCTTTGTGGGGAAAGCCAGTGCACCCCTTTTACCTCTAATACTGCAGATACTGTGTGAGATACTAATACAGTCATTTTCTGGCCCAGGGTGAATTTGCGTGCCTCTTGAATATTCATCACAACAGCTGCCACCGCTCTGAGGCACCCTGGCCATCCTTTGGCCGTTGCATCCAGCTGTTTAGAGAAGTAAGCAACTGCCCTTCGGTATGGCCCTAGGTTCTGTGCTAGTATTCCCAGGGCAATCCCCTGTTTCTCATGGGAGAACAAAAAGAATGGTTTACTTACATCAGGAAGTCCTAGGGCTGGGGCTGACATAAGAGCATCCTTTAATCGACGAAAGGCTTGGGTGGCTTCTTTAGTCCACTTGAGATCTCTGCTGCCATTTGCCATAAGCGTGTACAAAGGTTTAACAAGCAACCCATAGTTGTAAATCCACAACCTACACCACTCTGTCATCCCTAAAAAGGTTCGCAGTTCCTTTATTGTCTGGGGTTGTGGAGTTTGGCATATTGTTTCTTTACGATTTTGCCCCAAGGTCTGTTGTCCAGCACTAACTTCGTACCCCAGGTAGATAACCTTCTGCTTCACCACCTGAGCCTTTTTCTTTGATACTCTATACCCCTGGAGTCCCAAAAAGTTTAAGAGACTCACCGTCCAGGCCACGCATGCTTCTTCTGTCTTAGTGGCTATTAAAAGATCATCTACGTACTGCAGCAACCTTCCTTCTTCTGGGGGGGGCCTCCCAAGCCTCTAAGTCCTTGGCAAGCTGCTCTCCAAACAAAGTAGGAGAATTTTTAAACCCTTGGGGAAGTACTGTCCATGTGAGTTGAGTTCTCCATCCAGTTTTAGGATTTTCCCATTCAAATGCAAAAATTTTCTGACTGGCTTCATGGAGAGGGAGGCAAAAGAAGGCATCTTTTAGGTCTAAAACAGTAAACCAAGTAAACTCTGGTGTTAAGCATGTTAATAAAGTATATGGGTTTGCCACTACTGGATAAAGATCTTCAGTTATCTTATCAACAGCTCGCAAATCTTGCACCACCCTGTATGACCCATCAGGTTTCCGAACGGGTAAAATAGGAGTATTAAAATCAGATTGGCATTCTTTTAGTAATCCTAGTTGTAAAAAGTTTTCAATCACTGGCCTAATTCCTTCCCTGTCTTCTTTTCTCAAAGGATACTGCTTGATCCTAACTGGTTGTTTCCCTTCTTTAAGTTTAATTATTATAGGAGGTGCATTTTTCGCTCTCCCTGGCACATTGGAAGCCCATACTCCGGGGAATACCTGACTAATTATTTCTTCTCTAATTTCTTCTTCAATTTCAATGATTGTCAATATTAAACTCAATACTTCTATATATTGTTCATCATTTACCTCCAAAGTAATCTCCCCATTCTTAAATACAATGGTCGCTTGTAATTGTTCCAATAAGTCTCTTCCCAGGAGCGCCTTTGGGGAATTTGGCATGTATAAAAACTTATGAGTGCCCCATTGTTTCCCAAATTTATATTTTAGAGGTCTACAAAAATAAGCCTTTTCAGACTGGCCAGTGGCTCCTTGTACCGTAACATAATCTTTTCCCACAGGCACCAGGGCCTTATTCAATACTGAATATGTTGCTCCTGTATCAATTACAAACTCTACTTCCTTTCCCTCCTCCCCCAGTTCCATTGTTATAACCAGGGGATCTGCTGGGGGTCGATCTCCCGGTCCCCTTCAGTTTCCTTTTGCATATGCAATCACGTCTTTTTCCTTGTCTCTCCTCCGTTTAGGGCATTCATTCTTCCAATGCCCAAACTCTTTACAAAACGCACACTGATCTTTACCCAACCGAGGTGGGCCCCCTTGTCCCGCTCGTCGACCTTGCCCACGACTTTGTCCTCCTCTCTCTTCTCTCACCACTGCCACCAATTTCCTCACATTCTGCTTATATCCCTCTTCTCTATTGCTAAATACTCTCCACGCCTCATCTAGTAAATTCTCTAGATTTCTTGCCTCAGGCCCTCTTATTTTTTGAAGCTTACGCCTAATATCCCCCGTAGACTGACCCAAAAATAAATTCACTAGTTGTTGAATCCCCACCTCTGCTTCAGGGTCCAGAGATGTATTGCGGCGCATTGCATCCCTTAATCGATCCAAAAATTCAGATGGTGTTTCAGAGGGACCTTGTTTAACAGCATATAGTGCTGACCAATTTACAGTTTTAGGTATTGCCCGTTCCATCCCTTTTGCTATCCATTCTTGGTAGCTTTCTAACTTCTGCATTTCTGCTGTCCTGTTTGGATCCCACTGTGGATTCTGGAGGGGAAAATAGTCCTTTGTATCCAATTGCTGGGCTTTATAATAATCCTCTGCTAGATCTCCTGCTGTTTTCAGGATTAATTGCTTTTCTGTTTTAGTTAATGCATCCAGCAATAATTGCATATCAGACCAATCTGGATTATGTTGTTTTATAATATACCGCAAACGCTTTGCTGTAGTTATTGGGTCACTACGGTAGTTTTTAGCAACTTTTTCCCATGCTTCTATATCAATAGTAGAAAAGGGTATTTTTACTAGAACCCTCCCTCCTTCTGGTCCCACAGCCTCTCTCAAAGGGAATTGTAGCACCTTATTTCTCGTCCTAGAAGACACAGGGCTTCTGGGAGGAGAATGGGCTAGACCAGGTAGTTCTTCTGAATCATCCTCTCCCTCTCTCCGAGCTCGAGGAGGAGATTTGAATAGGTCACTCATACCCTGTTCCTGCATATCCAAATTGTGCATTTTGTCTAATCTGGTACACCGCTCACCTATATCACATGCTGAACAACACCTTTCAAGTTTCCCTTTATTTGCTTTCCTTTCCTTCTCAAGGGCTAGAACTAAAGGGTCAGAGGGTGCCTTAATCCCACAGTCTCTCTGCCATTCAGGGTGGTTTCGGAGAGAGAAGAACATGTCACAATAGGAAACCTCACCCCATTTGCCCTCTCTTCTTAAAAACAACATTAGTTGCAACAGAGTATCATAATCTAAAGTCCCGGTAGGTGGCCACCTTAGTCCGTGGTCTAGTCTGTACAGTGGCCACCACTGGCTACAATATTTAATTAGGGTTGATTTATTTTCAGTGCCGCCCGTTCCTGCAACTTCTTTCCAATGTGCTATAATACACCCTAAAGAGCTGGCTTTAGGGACTTCTGTGCTCTGTGTAGATCCCATTCTTCTCTTTTCGTCCCCTGCCCACTTTACACCTAAGCTACACCTTATTGAACTTTAAAATTTCTTTCCAATCCCCTTCCCACACACAATACCAACTGCTAGATCAGTCAATTTGTTTCCTCTCTCTATCTGGCAGTCTATTAGGTTCACAAACTCCCGAGGATCACGCCCAAACCATTGAAAAGCGGACCCCCTTTTTCACTCTTCTCAGTACGCAAATGAAGCACACAATGCACCAACACGGCACGCTCACTCTTGTACAAACACAGCACACTTATTATTCATATTTTCTACCAACAATCATTATATTCTCAGCACAGCTACAGTCCCGCTCGCATCACGCCGCACATTACACAATTCTGCCTTTCTGAAAAGAATACCCCACACTTACTCCCCTCCTGGGTACGTCTCACTCAGTCACTCACCTCACTCACAATGTCCGGACTCCAACACACACACACCACCTGGGAACAGGAATCCACTCGACCCGCGTTCTAGGGTCGCTCCGCGGCTGCTCTATCAGTCAGCGAATTCCTTCACCGGCCCCCCTCCTCCCTTCTCGACCCGGAGGTTAAGGGAATTGAGTGGCCCTACCGGTGTCCCTCTGCCGGTAACTCCACCGGCCCGCTGCTTGCAAGCCTGACCTCCACAGGGACTTTGTTGTACGCAGGACGTCTCCTGCGATTTATCAACAGCCCTTCAATCACGCGTGCATATGTCTTACAAACCCCCCAGAATTAATACGTACCGTTTCATCCGCCAGCCAGTGGTCCTTTCTGTCGCTGCAGTAAGCGAGCCGGGGTCGGGGTCTCCTCCAGGAAATCCCGGGGCGCGCCGTGGAGTCGTCCGGCCCTCAGCTCGATCCCGCAGGCAGACAGGAAGGTCCCATCTGGGGTGCCAAATGAAGCGCGGAAAATAAACTTCACAACCTGTAAAGTTGTGGAGTAGGTACGTATTTTATTCAGCGCTGGACGCAGGGGGAGAGCATCCTCCCAAATCCTGCGTACCGTACATGCTTCTAACCTTCTATTTATCTAGGAAGTCCATGCATATTCTAAATCGCCTATACATATTGATTATCTGCCCCGCCTGTTTCCTGCTTCATATGGAGATTAGTTGCATATTCATTGCGGCTGCGTAGTTAATTGAGTCGGTGGTCTTCAAATGAGTCTGTGGGCGGAAAATGATGAAGTAACAGTCTTCCTCACTAGTTGAACTTTTCACCTTGTCTTTCCACGCATGCGCTTTTAGCCTCTTGGTCGTGATATTTTGCAGACTTTGCACTTTTACAAAGAGGGGCCCCTTTCCTTATACATCAGGGGTCTTCTTATCGTGCATTCCTTTTCCTTATAAGCACACAGTAACTGATACCTATACATCAGGGGTCTCTTGTTGTACATTCTTTTCCTTATAAGCACACAGTAACTGAAAACATATGTTCTACTCCTCATTCTATTTAACCCTTAAATCCCCTGTTTCAACACTTCAAGATAAGCGTTGGGGAGAATGAAATGGTGAAACCCCTCGCTGCTCAGAGAGGGGACCGGAAACACAGTGTCTGCCGCCTAGAGAAATCATCTGGCCAGTGATTTTCGGAGGGACCCCGGAATTTCGGCACTGTATCGGCAGAAACCGAGGTTAGTACTCAAACTTCATGATGGGACACACTCATTCTGCCCATGAAAGAGCCCTGTATAAGCAACTGAAACATTTATTACGTAGTAGTCAACATAACTTACCTAAACATGAGCTAAAGAATCTGTTAGAGTGGACCGTACTTAATTTTCCTAATGCAGACAGTTCTTTGCTCTTTACCAAAGATTTCTGGGAGACAGTCGGGATAAAATTGTTTAATCAAATTTCTCGCCGAGATATGGCTGCAGCAGAGCTAGTCCCGGCTTGTCAGGCTCTTGTGGAGCTCTTTACCGCCAAAGCCGGGCTGGCTCTGCCCGCCGCGCCTTCCGCGGCCAAATCCATCCCTGCCGCAAGCCATGTGCGACCAGCCCCCCCCCGCCAAACCCCGCAGCATCCCCTCCCCCAGCCTCTGCCGCCGCGCCCTCCCCCCCCGTGGTGCCGGGCCCCGCTGTCCCAGCCTCTGCCGCCGCGTCTGCACCCCACGTGGCCCCGGGTCCTGCCTGCCCAGCCCGTCCCTCTCCCCCAGACCCCGTGCCATCCCCCGCCGCTCCCGGGGCTTCCGCCATGCCGCCCGGCTCCCCCGCCCCACCGGCTCCCCATCCTATCCACGTGAACCAAGCCGCGGTATCCGCCCCCAATCTCCCCGCGTGTACCCCCGCGCTGCGCTTTACCGGTCCTGCTCAGCCCCGCCCCGCCCCCGAGCTCCCCGCCCCCGAGCTCCCCGCCCCCGAGCTCCCCGCCCCCGAGCTCCCCGCCCCCGAGCTCCCCGCCCCCGAGCTCCCCGCCCCCGAGCTCCCCGCCCCCGAGCTCCCCGCCCCCGAGCTCCCCGCCCCCGTGTCCGTCACTGCCGTGGCCCCGCCCCTTGGCTCCGCCCCCGCGCTCTCCGGCCCCGCGTCCGTCACTGCCGTGGCCTCGCCCCTTAGCCCCGCCCCTGCACACCCCCCTGCCGCCGTCATCGCTTCCACCCCGCCCCCAGCTGCTGGCGTCACGCCAACCCCGCCCCTTCCTCGCTCCTGGAAGCCTCGCGGCCCCTCCCCCAAGACCCGGCGCTGCCGCCATCCCGCGCGTTTTTCAACCGGCCTTGCTATCCCAGCCAGCAGTGGCGAGCCCCATACCCAGCCGCGAGGCGGGAGGGGCTCATCCCGAATCCCCCCGCTGCCCGTGCCCCCCCCTCCGTTTATGCCACCGCCGGAACCTTTTCCGGCGACTGCCTCGGCTCGGCTCCCCAGCCCCCACGTCCTGGCTCAGTCCCGGCCAGCAGCGCTCCTCGGGGAGCTCCCGTCCCCGACCCGCCCTCCCGTCCAGAGCGCGGCTACAGCCGCGTTGCCGGCCCGCCTGCCTTCTCTCGCCCCACCACCCGAGCTGTCGC
This sequence comes from Erithacus rubecula, assembly GCF_903797595.1. Taxonomy (NCBI): domain Eukaryota; kingdom Metazoa; phylum Chordata; class Aves; order Passeriformes; family Muscicapidae; genus Erithacus; species Erithacus rubecula. The sequence continues at coordinate 7,942 of NW_027635384.1, read as the reverse complement.
TGCATAGCTGCTGTCCGGTGCCGGCGCTGCCATGGCGGTGCCCCGTCCCCGACCCTCCCCAGCAGCCCGCGTTCCCCACCCCACTGCCCATCGCCGCCGCGCTCCCGGATCCGGCCATGCCGCCTTCACCACAGCCCCCCGCCTCCGGCCTGCCGTGCGCTCCAGCCACGATCTCGCCTACAGCACCGCAGCACAACCTGGGACCAGAATTCTCCAGTTCAGCCTTATTATCACACCCTGGAACACTCGTTATAAAAGACAGAGGGGGAGGTGGTGCCACAGCACCCCCGTTACTAATGGAAAAACAAGGAACTATTTTACACCTGCCAGAAACAGCTCAGGAAAAGAATGGAGTTGTATCGATTGTGTGAATGCATGTTATTTTTCTTTTGTTTTAGTTTTTGTAGTCAAGCTTTACCTGTAAGTCAACCAAAGAGAAATATTTGGGTTAATTTAACCAAGTCGGCAGGCTCTGATACCATTTGTCTGTCTAACACAAGTCCTGAAAACCCTTTTCAACCTGTTTAGTTGGAGTACCTTTCCCAAAAGGTTTTGATAATGTTACCCTTGAGAAGTACAGGCCACTTTACAAAACAGAGCTGCTCTAGATTTCCTTTTACTAGCTCATGGACATGGCTGTGAGGATTTTCAGGGATTGTGTTACATGAATTTATCGGACCATTCTGTTTCTATTCATAAACAGTTGCAAAATCTAAAAAATTTGGCTGACCAAATCACTACAAATGCCCCTACATGGTTAGACAGTTTGTTTGACGGTTGGAACCTTACCTCTTGGCTAAAGGAACTCTGTAAAATAGGTTTGTTTATTCTAATAGTGATAATTGTAGTTATAGTGTTTGTACCCTGTATACTACATTGTACACGACAGATGATAACCAAAGCAATTTCTAATGTATTAGTTGTTGAACAAAACGGGGGAGATGTTGGGCAGAATGAAATGGTGAAACCCCACAAATATGAAAGCATAAATTCTGAAAATGATGTTGAAATGATAGCCGCTTTCGAGACACCAAGCTTTAGTTACTAAGTAACTAGAAGACAATGGAATGGCCAGCTAAGGTAATCCCCTCCTTGATGAAACAATGACTCCTGCTACAAACGGGTCAAAGTCCTTGTTAAAGGTTAAAGTACAATACACTATGGTATTAAGAAAACTCCTATAGGCTGTATGTAAATGCTACAGAATTTGTATTTTGTACTAGATTGGTTAGCAGAAATTTAAATATTCACAGTAGAAAGAAATTTAAAGTGTTGTAAACGGGAAATCGCCCTCTTTTTCTCTCTCTCTCTTACCTCTTTTTTTCTCTCTCTCTTACCTCTCTCACCTTACTTACTTCCCTCATTTCCCTTCTCTTTTCTCGCTCCTCACTCCCCCTCCCCCTCTCTCTCTCGTAACCCCTCACCCTCCTTTCTCTCCTCCTCACCCTTACCCTCTGCTTTTAATTTCTTTCTTCCTCCCTCCCTTCATTATATTATCCTTTTCTATCCCAATATCCCATTCCCAATTCCTGTCCTACTTTGGGCTGTAGCAGGCAGCCCTCGGTAGGATTTCTCAATACCCATGCCCTCTGTGCGTAATAAATTGTTACTGTAACCATCAGCTTATACTGGGCTCTGGAGTTTGTCCCTAAGAACCGTCGGAGAACACAAAGAGATCCCGCATGTTTATCCAGCTGTGTGCTGGACACTTTGTCCAGAAGCATTCTGGGTGACTCTGTACCAAAAGCTTTGCTGAAATCCAGGAAGATTCCATCTGCTGGCTTTCCTGCATCAGCCGAGTGGGTTTTACCCTGTCATAGAAGGAAATCAGACTTCACAAGCAGGACCTTCCCCTCATGAAGCCTCACTGACTCTGATGCCTGTATTGTCCTCCAGGTGCATTTCAGTACTTCCCAGAATAAATTTTCCATTATTTTATTGGGTATTGAAGTGAGACTGACTGGCCTGGAGTGTCTGAGGTTCTCCTTCTTGTCCTCCTTGCCAATTGGGACAATATTTGCCAGCATCCAGCCAGCTGGGACCCCTCAAATCCCAGATGTGAGCTCTGTCTTTGCTCTGACTTCTCCAGGGGAAGCAACCAGCTCACACTTGCATGTCTGAGCTTCTATTCTCCTCAGGCAAACCCACTCTGAGGGTAGTAATGGTTAAAAGAATAATTAAAAATATTTCCCAATTACACGCACAAAGTCACTGCAGATAAAGCAATCTGTTCAAAAGCTCTTTAAGGTGGGACTCACAGGGCACAAGTGAGCTGCCATGATAGTCAGGTTGGGAAAAAAAGTCTTAATCATGTCTGTATTTAGTAAAAAATCCCAGCTTCAGGGGAAGTTGAGGAATGTGGTATTCCAGAGGGAATTGTCTTAAGTGGACATCTTGTGCTTGTTGTTCATTGCATAGCAAAGATAAAGAGTCTGTCACATTCTGCTGTTTAAGTTAAATTGTCTGGTTACATTTCAGGGATTTTGGTGGCTCAGAAACAGTTTGGTGCCATTTTGTGAGCATTTTCTACCTTGTGCATTTCTGTTCTGTGTTTGAGGAACTGTCTCCCATAGAGAGTTTTTCCTGTAGAAAGCAGGAGTTCTTTATTTGGCTGGATATGTGAGGCATAACTCCACCAAGCTCACTCTCTGATAATAGAAAATGCTTCTGTTTCTATACTCTATTCTATATACATATTCACCAATTTTCCTGGAATAAACTTACATCTGATAATCCTTTCCCCAAAAATCAATATCATCTTTTCTCTTCCCTTTCCACACACGTTCTTTTGTCCTGGTCCTCTTTGTTGGTCCCTGGTGGTTGGCAACCTCAAAGTCACACCTGAGCTGGTCAAAGTTGGCACAACTGGGCTGGTTGCTTTCCAGTTCTTCCTACAGAAAAAGCATTGTGCAGTTCCATAGGCCAGTGGGTTTTTTGAAAACAAGCATTGTATTAACCTGATGCCTTTTCCAGGGCTTCCTAAAAACAGAGCCCAGACAAAATTAAGGGAATAAAAAGCAGTTGCATTTATTGAAGTTCCTTCAGGTACATGTCAGGCAGACAAAGCCCCACCAGGGGCTACACCCAAAAATGGACAGAAACCTTTCCTGGAAACAAAGGAAAACCAGGAGAACCTCAGTCAATAACTGCTGGTCAGGAAAATTCAGGGGGAGCCATGTGGGGGTTTGAACTCAGGGGGATCCTGCTGGGGTTGGGCAGCCCCTGCAGCATCTCCTCAAACACCCCCAGGCTTGGGGGCCTTGGTGTCCTCACCCCCCACCTCCGTCCTAGGGTCTGAGGAACTCGGGGTGTTCCTGTCCCCCATCCCTATCCCCCATCCCTGTCCCCCATCCCTGTGCTCCAGGTGATCTCAGGGTGTTCTCCAGGTTGGGAGTGGCCAAAGCAGCCACAGGGTTTGGGGCTTGGACTCTGCAGGAAATTTTGTGTCTCCGCTTCGGTGCCATGTCTGGGACTTCAGGTCCTTGGCATGTGAGATTTCCTAGAATCAGTGGTGGGAAAACCTGGGTTTAGGAGGGAACAGTTTTGTTTAGGAGGGAAAAGCTGTGTTTAGGAGGGAAAAGCTGGGTTTAGGAGGTAAAACCTGGGTTTAGGTGGGAAAAGTTGGGTTTAGGAGGGAAAAGCTGGGTTTAGGAGGGAAAAGCTGGGTTTAAGTGTTGCCTTCGGACAGTGGGTGAAACATTGGGAATTCTGGTGCTGACAGGGTTTCTGCAGCTTCCCTGGAAATTTCCCTTTGCTCTGCCCTCGATGAATCTGAAAGAGCCACAGTCAGTTTGGGGTGAGCCCAAGACTCAAGAGAGATCGAAAAGATGTGAGTGAACCCAGAGGCTGACTGGGAACACTGGGACTGAACTGGGAGCACTGGGAGTGAATGTCACTTCCAGAGTGATATGGGGATAGCACTGGAAGCACTGGGGGAGACAAGGGGTGAAACTGGGATGATGCTGCAGGGAGCAGCACAGAGTACACCAGGAGTGAACTGAGAGTCAGCTGGGAGCACTGGTTGGAACTGGGAGCAGTCAGGGGAACCAGAGTGTCCTGCTGGGAGCACTGGTTGGAACTGGGAGCACTGAGGTGAGGTGCTGGAGCACTGGGAAGGGGCACTGGGAGCATTGTGTCCCATTTACTTGAGTCCAGCTCCACCCTGGCTGGGCAGGTGGGGAGGGATCGGGGTGTCCCTGCAGTTTTCGGGTCCCCCCAAGCAGTGAGGGTTTGATCGACAGCTGAGAGGGAACGGGTGGGGGGATGCAAAGGGCTGTCCAGATGGGGGATTTGGGGTGTGCTGGGAACAGGAGTGGCCCTCAGGAATGAGGGAACCCAGGAATAAGCGACCCGGAGCTCCCTGAGCTCCCCATTCCTGGATATGGAGACCCTCCTGAACCTCTGTTCCTGGGCACAGAGACCCCCTGCACTCCCTTCCCTGCCACCAGGACGCGCCAGAACACCCTTATCCTGAACCAAGACCCCCCCTGAACGCCCTTATCCTGAACTGAGACCCCTCTGGAACCTCCTATCCTGAACTGAGACCCCCCTGAATGCCCTTATCCTCAACAGGGACCCCCGTGGATCCCCTTATGCAGAACCAGGACTCCCCTGAACCCACTTATCCTGAACCGGGACCCAAAATGGGGAGGTTTTTCTGGAGGTAAATGATAAAGAGTACATAGAGGCATTTTAAGTTTTGTCCTGGTTTGAAAGGACAGGTGTCTGCCAGTAAAGGCAGAAGTTTCCCTTTGGAATAGACACTTTGTTTCCACTCCCCTCCCCCAAGTATTATGATTGTTTGAATCAAAAACTCTGAGACAGAGATAAGGGGGTGGGAATAACAGCTCCTTTACTAATATATCTAACTATGCAAACAGAAAACAATAACAGTAAAAATTGCTAACAGAACGAAATAGGTAACTCGGTGTCAGTCCCTTTAGATGCAAGCACGCTGTCTCTGTGCTTAGTCCAGAGCCCGGATTTGCCGAAAGGCAGGCGGGAAATGGAGGAAGGAAGGAGGGGGGAGGGGCAGCAGCGGCCATGCCGGTCCCGGGTGGGAACGGGCTGCAGCGGCGGCTCCTCGCTCATGGTGTGTGTCCGAGTGATCAGCTGTGTCCGCAGAGGCAGGAGGCTGGAATGGGGCAGATGCAGGGCAGGTGATCGCAGAGGGTCTGGCTCTGCTGTGCTCGGCCGTGTGGCTGAACGATCCCAGGCGTCCTCCTCCCAGCTCGCCGGAAACGCGAGTGCCCTCCCGGAAGCCTCAGAGGCCCCTCCGGGGCCCGTCCCCACCCGCCCCCTTTTTTCTGGACCCATCAGGGACGCTGGGTGTAGCCCGACCAGCTCCATTGGCATGATAATGGGAAAAATTCTTTCAATTGACACAGTAACAGAAAAACACTCAACCCCCAACATTATGCACCCCGAATTTTTTTCCATGCCATCATGCTACATCATATTGAAACCTTTAAATTATATACATACATGTAGTTACAGGCACAGTATCATAGATAGTTCACCCTAGAACAAGGTCCCCTTGGGGTATGCATCGGGTCTCTCCATCCTTTTGCATCACCCACCAAGTGCAACCTGGTCCTTGAGCGAAAACCACCCCACGAACAGGATTGTCTTTGCTGGAAGCAGAGTTCACCCAGACAGTTTTTCCTAACATGCCTCTCAAGTGTACCACTGGAACCTTATCTCCATCTGCTGCTCCCAAGGACTCTGACTAAGCAGGGCCTGTTCGGTTAGTGGAACCTCGGGTATTCACTAACCATTTGGCCTTTGGTAGATTGATCTCCCAGTTCTTGAAAGTCCCCCCACCAAGTGCCTTTAAGGTGGTTTTAAGCAGACCATTGCACCGTTCGACTTTCCCAGCCGCTGGTGCATGGTAGGGAATATGGTACACCCACTCGATGCCGTGTTCTTTAGCCCAGGTGTTTATAAGGCTATTTTTGAAATGAGTCCCATTGTCTGACTCAATTCTTTCAGGGGTACCATGCCTCCAGAGGACTTGCTTTTCCAGGCCCAGGATGGTGTTCCGAGCAGTGGCGTGGGGCACAGCGTAGGTCTCCAACCATCCGGTGGTGGCTTCTAACATGGTCAGCACGTAGCGCTTGCCCTGGCGGGTCTGAGGCAGTGTGATATAGTCAATCTGCCAGGCCTCTCCATAATTATATTCGGACCATTGCCCCCCATACCAGAGGGGCTTCACCCGCTTGGCCTGTTTGATGGCAGCGCACGTGTCACAGTCATGAATAACCTGAGAGATGCTGTCCATGGTTAGATCCACCCCTCGGTCTCGTGCCCACTTATAGGTGGCGTCTCTGCCCTGATGGCCTGAGGCATCTTGGGCCCATCGAGCCAGGAACACTTCTCCCTTGTGTTCCCAATCTAAGTCTATCTTTGAGACCTCTATCTGTGCAGCCTGATCTACCTGCTTGTTGTGCCTATGTCCTTCATTAGCCCGACTCTTGGGAACATGGGCATCCACATGACGGACTTTCACGGGGAGCTTCTCTACCCGAGTGGCAATGTCTTTCTACTCATCAGCAGCCCAGATTGGTTTTCCTCTGCGTTGCCAGTCAGCCTTTTTCCACCTTTCCAGCCAACCCCACAGAGCATTGGCTACCATCCACGAATCAGTGTAAAGGTAGAGCTTTGGCCATTTCTCTCTCTCAGCAATGTCCAATGCCAGCTGAACAGCTTTGAGTTCAGCAAGTTGACTCGATCCACCTTCTCCTTCGGTAGCTTGTGCAACCTGTCGTGTAGGGCTCCATACGGCAGCTTTCCACTTCCGGTTCATCCCCACAATGCGGCAGGAACCGTCGGTGAAAAGGGCGTAGCGTGTTTCATCTGCTGGCAGCTGGTTGTACGGTGGAGCTTCTTTAGCCCGGGTCACTTGCTTCTGCTCCTCTTCATCAGCGAGACCAAAATCTTCACCTTCTGGCCAGTTCGTAATTATCTCCAAAATCCCAGGGCGATTTGGGTTACCAATACGGGCGCGCTGCGTGATGAGGGCAATCCACTTGCTCCATGTGGCGTCGGTGGCGTGGTGGGTAGAGGGAACTTTTCCTTTGAACATCCACCCCAGCACTGGCAGTCGGGGTGCCAGGAGAAGCTGTGCTTCTGTGCCAATCACCTCTGAGGCAGCTTGAACTCCCTCATAGGCAGCCAAGATTTCCTTCTCTGTGGGAGTGTAGTTGGCTTCAGATCCTTTGTAGCTTCTGCTCCAGAATCCCAGGGGTCGGCCTCGGGTCTCACCAGGCACCTTCTGCCAAAGGCTCCAGGACAGACCATGGTTCCCAGCTGCAGAGTAGAGCACATTCTTTACCTCTGGTCCTGTCCTGACTGGGCCAAGGGCCACTGCATGAGCGATTTCCTGTTTGATCTGGGCAAAGGCTTGCTGTTGTTCAGGGCCCCAATGGAAATCGTTCTTCTTGCGAGTGACCTGGTAGAGAGGGCTCACAATCTGGCTGTACTCAGGGACGTGCATTCTCCAAAAGCCGATAGCACCTAGAAAAGCTTGTGTCTCCTTCTTGCTTGTTGGTGGGGACATTGCAGTGATCTTATTGATGACCTCAGTGGGGATCTGGCGCTGTCCATCCTGCCACTTCACTCCCAGGAACTGGATCTCTCGGGCAGGTCCTTTGACTCTGCTCTTTTTAATGGCAAAACCGGCTCCCAGCAAAATCTGGATGATCTTCTCTCCTTCCTCAAATACCTCCATTGCTGTGTTCCCCCACACAATGATGTCATCGATGTACTGCAAATGTTCTGGAGCCTCACCCTTCTCCAGTGCAGCCTGGATCAGTCCGTGGCAGATGGTGAAGCTGTGCTTCCACCCCTGGGGCAGTCGGTTCCAGGTGTACTGCACGCCCCTCCAGGTGAAAGCAAATTGAGGCCTGCATTCTGCTGCCAAAGGAGAATGGAGAAGAATGCA
>NW_027635385.1:0-33256 GCF_903797595.1 Erithacus rubecula | reverse complement strand
AGCAAAGGCCGGGTCAGCCAGACAGAAAGGGTCAGGGCTGGGCACTGTTTCCATGGCAGGCACTGCACCACACCTGGGTCTCCTGTCCCGGCAATGGCCATGGAAACCCTGGCAGGGTTGATGGCACCGACACTGGCACTGAGACACTGCTGGGCCGAGGCCATGGCAGCCACCCCTGGGCTACACCGGAACCAGGATTGCCATGGCAAACAGCAAAAAGCCCCGTTGCTACTGTCCAGTGCCACCACAACCTGCAGGAGACACTTTGCTGAGGTCGGATCCGTGGCTATCAACCTTTTTCCTGCCGTGGTGGGGGACTGTCACGGTCACTCGCACTCAGGGCCCGTGGCCGGGCAGGGCTCCCATGGACACAGGCACTGAGCCTGTGCCAGAGTCGGCTGCCATGGCAACCATCCCAAAGGCCATGGCCAGGGCTGGGGGCATGGAAAGGAACCCGTGGAGCCGAGGCCATGGTGGATGGCTAAGAACAATGGTTTGGGCTGGGGCAGAGGGAATTTCCTTCTGGGGCTGTGTTTGGGCTGCTTCTGAGCACAGGGCTGAGCACACAGAGATGGTTTTGCTCTTGCTGAGCTCGCACAGAGCCAAGGCCTTTCCTGCCCCTCATGCAGCCATGCTGGGGAAGGGCTGGTGGTGCAGCAGAGGCTGGGAGGGGACACAGCCAGGACAGGTGACCCCAACTGACCCTGGGGATATTCCAGACCAAAGGACATCATCATCAGTATATAAAGTGGGGGGAACAATGAGGAAGGGAGAATTTTAGAGTGATATTTTTTGTTTTCCTAGGATGAGGCCCTGTTTTGCTAGTAGACAAGTTCAGCACCGAAGACACAGACACCGACTTAAGGAACAGAGTAATTTATATAATGCAAAAATACAAAGAATTACAAAAGGAGAAGCTCAGCAATGCACCCAATCCTCACTACCAAAGATTGCCTGTAGTGATTAAGAGACAGCACCAGTTACCCTCAGGCTTTGCCATCCCCCAGGTGCACACATCAGCTGGGGAAGCTGTCACAGCCAAGGGCTGCAGAGCCACCCCAGACACTGGGAGTCCCTGTAGGTGCACCCACCTTTGCAGGCCACGAGGCTCCAACCTCGCTGTGAGAGGGCCCAGCTTCTACACTGATAAACAAAAAAGCTGACAGTACTTCTAGTGAGGGAACACCTGTGTAACATATGATATAATGTAATTTGTGCAAAGTTGTAAAATAATGTAGAATAAGCAATGCTGGTATGAATAAAATAATAAAAACTCAGAAACCAAAAAGAGGGCCATGGATGAAAAGGACACAAATTGCTTCATCACAGCATTGTAACATCCAACAAAAGCAGGACAACCCAGATTAACAAGTAAATAGCCATGGCCACAGCAGAGATGGCTCTTTCAGGAACTGTCCAGGGAACACCCAGATGATGAGAGCCCAGCAAGCACCCACGATTAAGATAATCAGAGCCACCAGGAAAAAACATCTGAATGTCAGCTTCCCATAAACCAAGACCTGCAAGATAGATATCAATACCATCTTCCCATAAACTAGAACCAGCCTTCATCAGAATTCATCGTCTCCCAGAATATGGTTTTGTCCAGCTCAGTGCAGTGAAAGAAAACCACATGAATATGCTGAACGAGGAAAGGAGACAAAGACCTCTGCTCCAGGCTAGCAAAGACTGTATGAAAACTGGATTGACCAAGGTGGATTTGTGAACACTGGGGGATCAGAGGGTGTTCACCCAGCGCCGATCCTGGGCTCGGCATTGTCCCTCATGATTGTGGCTGTCCGGGAGAGTATCCCAGTCACAAAATAAATTATCGTTTATTTTTGATTATACTCAATTTGGCTGAATCTCTTTATTATCTATAACACCTGGCTTCATTCTCAGTTTGGTTTCTCCCAAAGCCTGGCCAGGCCTCACGGAGGAACCAAGGGAGGTGACTTTGGCCATACACGCCCGAACAAAGCCAGATGTGGCCTTGTCTGGTTTCTAAACACAGGAAGATAAATCCATGTTTCACCAATGCACATATACAGAGATCATATTGCTAACAAAGCTTCAGTACTGAGCTGATACAAATATAACATTTGGTTGGAAAGTTCATCTAGAGGTCAGCTTTGGCTCAGGGCTACCTCTCTCAGGGCCTGGTGTTCAGGCCTCAGTACTTCACTCAGTGCTTTGACCTAGAGATGAACTACAAACTTCATAGCAATTATTACCATAATAGAACCTTACATTTAGGTATTAGGCATAAAGGCATATGTTCTTGTACTTGTTCTTCAGTTAAGTGCTGTTCAAGTTCATTCCTCAGAGCTGTTAGCATTCCTTTAAATTCGCATTCCTTTTAAAACATGCCAGATTGGTTGCTATTCTGTATGCTCTTCATCAAATCCCCCCTTTTCCTTGAGACTGTGTCTCAGTACTCCGTTTCCCAGCACAAAGTGTCACAACAGCTCTAACATGGAACCATAACACACCAAGTGCTCACACTGCAATGATTACAGTGACTGCAACAAACTCATTTCACAGCAGCCTCCAATTTGGAAGCCAATCCCACCATGAAGAATTTTCTTCTTTCTGCCACTCCTCTGCTCCTCTTTCTATCGAGGTGATGCCTGACTGGACTTCAAACACAGCACTGATAGACATTCCTGCAACATTCCTCCCCTAGAACAGCACAGGCCCCTCCCTGGCCAGCAAGCAGAGAATCCAAGGCCATGTGGTTCTGTAGAGCTCCAATTTGTGTTTGTTGGAGTCCAGAGGAGGTGCTATTGGATATTTTAATAGCATCACTTTTTACTTCTTCTAATAATCGATTAAGCTCATTAATGTAAACTCCACAGGATGAGGTAGCGCACATGGGGCAGAGTGTGAGCCTGAATCATTGGCTTTCTGAAATCAAAGGCACCCCTTGGGTGGAAAATGTTCTCTTGGCCCCAACTCTTCCTAGTGCCTGTTGCCAAAGTGCCCTCAAGGGAGGCATCAATATTGCTTGAAACAGGACCCAAACCACCCTTGAAGAAGTCATTTATAGGCAGTCTCCACACACCCAGTAGCTCCCATTCCCAGCACCAAAGGTCTGATTTCCTATTTCCCACTGGGGGCTGCTGATGGATCCAGGGCTCCTCCCTGTGCTCCTGTGGTATCCCCAGTGCCTTTGGGCAGAGGAGTTTCATTATAGCCCTGCAGCTGGGAGTGCTGTGACACTGACCCTGACCAGCTCCAGCACCCCAAGTTCTATTGACATTGGAAGTGATAGTAAAGCACAGAAATCCTTTCACATTGTGGCCTCTAACTGTAACAGGGTTTGGTTTCTCCTGAAGGGAAATATTAGTGAATCCTATGAATCTCCTAATGTGTTCCTTTGTTCCACAGCACAGCTTCCTGCAACCATCCCTGCACTGGCTCCATCAGGAGTCAGAACCCACTGACAGAGTTCTGATCACCCCACAGGGTGGGCCCTCCAACAAAACCCCATTCCTCCCAACATCAGTTGAGAACGTTTCCAGCCATTAGTTACATTGAATGTTTTGGTTGCTTTGATCTTTAAATTTTCATAAGAATTTCACAACTAATTCCTTGGTCAAACTCTAGAGGTGTTTCTGGCAAACAAAGATTCTGGCTGACTCTCAAGATGCAATTTACAGACATAAGCAGTACTTTAGCAACAAGGTTATTAATTCTTTATCCTCAATCTCATTCGTGTCATGAGCAATAATTCTGTTGTCCATGGAGCTGGCACCTTTTTAATTCCAGAATAATGCCTCCAAGGTCCTTTGCTGTTCAGCTTTACCGCACTGTCTGTGGGTGACAAGGCTTGGTCCCTTCCTTGGGGTCCTTTCCCCTCCGGCTGGAGAGGTGCCAGCTCCAGTCCTTGAGGGCACCCAGGTTCCTGGTTGGAATTTGTGTGGAAATCCCTCAGTGTCACATCAGCCTTCACATGGAGCATTCCATGGATCAGAGCATTTTCCAAAGGGGCCGCTGGGGCAAACAGGGAGATTTGGTCAGGCAGAATCTGTAAAACAACATCCCGTAACATCCACTTGTTCTCACACAGAGCACTTGGCTGCAGGGACATATTCCCATCATTCCTGCCCAGGTTTCAGGACTCAAACAGTGCTGTCTTTCCCCAGAGCTCTTCCTTCAGCTGGCTCAGGAGGCCCATTTGGCCACTGCACCCACACTCTGGCTCTGTTATTATAGGTCTGGTGGACCCAAACCCTTTATCTCCACGAACAGCAATGATTTGAGGTGGATGTCCGTTTTTCACAGTTGTTTTAAAAACCTGAATATCAATAATTGTGCTACCCTTCCACAATTGAATATGGGGCTGAGTAATCCAGTTGTTCACTACTGTTTAACAGAATTACTTTAATTGCTCTTTGATAATCTGCACCAATTACTCCTCCCATTACATGGACACTTTTCACGGCCAAGCTTTAATAAGCAGTCATCAAACCAAAGTGTGCTGGAGAATCTGAATTCCTATTCCGATATTGATAACTCTCATTTGCTTCTGATTAATCATAATTAATTCTAATGCATAAAGGTCCAGCCCTGCAGCCTCTGGGGTGGCCCTATCTGGGGCAATCACCCTCAGAATAATTTTGCAGGAAGTCCAAGTGTCACTCTCCATGGTTGTATTTGCAAATTGGGTGCAACCATGCACATCCAGGGGGTTTCCATTCCTCCAGTGGGGCAGTTGTTAGGGGTATGGAGCACTTCTGTGAGATGGGTTTTTCATTCTGACAGGTTCCCATCTCCTCACTTTTTCAACTGCTCTTCTAACAACCTCTTCACCTGTTCAATCAATGCTGCAGCTTGTGGGTAGTCTAGTATACGAAAAACTCAGAAGTCTTACTCACTTTCTTTTTCACAAGAGCAGACAAAGCATTTCACATCCTTGTGTCATAAAAACAGCCAATTTCATCCTCTCCTCTTTCATTCATTGTATACAATCTCACAGAGTTTGTCAGTGATGTTCAGGTTCTGGCTAGTCATTTTCTATATGGTCTTTAGTGTTACATCCCTGAGCAGCCAAAGCTGACTAATTAGTATTTGGATCATTATTCTACAATGTTATAATATACATATAAATATATATATACAATTTATTATTTTATATATATGTGTATAATTATTTGTTATATTATGGTGCTTCAACCTCAGCCCACTCCAGAGCCAGCAAATTCTAGGGAAGGTCTTCCCTATGTCTGGGAATTTCACGCAGGACTGATTCCTTACATTTACATTTAAAAAGTAACATTTTGTGGTTATCTGGCTAGACTACACCAACTTTGTTTTACCAGTGGGTAGGGTCAGCAGCAGAGACAAGACTCAAAGTTCAGGAATCAGTGTCATTTACTGTAGTTTGAAGCAGCAAAGAATCACAAAAGGAGAAGCTCAGCAATGCACCCAACCATCACTGCCAAAGATTGCCTGCAGTGATTAAGAAAAAGATAGCATCAGTTACCATTAAACTTCACCATCACTCAGGTGCACACATCAGCTGGGGGAATCTGTCACAGCCAAGGACTGCAGAGCCACTAATGTAAAACAATTCCATCTTTCCTCTGGTGCCAAAGAAGGGATTGAACCAGTTATACAGACTTGGGAGACCGAGGAGTAGTAATTAACACATTCTCCTTTCAACTCTCCAGTATGGCCTGAAACCACAGAAACCCAGTGGGAAATGGAGGCTAACTGTAGGTTTTCGCAGGCTTAATGCCAACACAGACCCTCTTACAGCAGCAGTCCCAAATTTAGCTGAATTAATAACATCAATTCAAGAAAAGGCTCACTCAATTATGGAAACTATTGATGTTAAAGATACGTTTTTCAAGATAACAATACAGGTAGAAGATAGGGACCGTTTTGCTTTCATTTGGGAAGGTCAGCAATACACCTTCACTGGGCTTCCCCAAGGTTATGAACACACCCCCACTTTGGACCATCGTGCTTTAGCTCAAGAACTAGGAAAGATACACACACCTGACAACATAGCTGTTTATCAGTACATTGATAATATTCTTGTGGGAGGAAATTAAATGGAAGTAGTGAGAGACACCCAACAGAAAATAATCTCCTATTTACAAAGCCTTGATTTATAAATCCCCTCAGAGAAAATTCAGAAACCCTCTCAGGAAGTGAGGTTTTTGGGAATTTGGTAGAAAGGAGATATGACGTGTGTTCCACCTGATACACTAATTTCTTTAGATCAGATTAAAATGCCTGAATCCAGGAAAGATCTCCAAAAAGCTCTTGAATTATTAGTGTTCTGGAGAAAACACATTCCAGAGTTTTCAATGATTGCTAGACCTTTTTATGATTTGCTGAGAAAAGGGGTAAAATGGGATTGGACTCCTTCACAGGAGGAAGCACTGCAATTGCTGATTGAATTGCCTGTTGAAGCTGGAGCTCATCAGGCTCAGGGCCCTCTTCACCCCACAGATCCTCTCCAGGTAGAATGGGAGTTTGCCATCTCAGGGTTGCCAGTACACATATGGCTATGGGGCCCAGAAGGCCCTACAAGGCCTGTTGGTTTTTATTCCCGTGGCTTTAAAGATGATGAAAAAAGATACACTACCTGAGGAAAGGGGCTGTTTGTGGTTAACTTAGCTCTCATAGAAGTTGAAAAAATTGCACAAAAACAACCTATTGTATTGAGAGGCCCTTTCAAAATTATTAAGATTGTCACTACTGGAACCCCCCCTCCTGATGGGGTGGCTCAGTGAGCCACAGTTAGGAAGTGGTATGCCCAGATTGAACATTACTGTAACATCTTCTCAATAACAGAAGGAGCTGTAAAATATTTGGCAATACAAGAAACTGAGAGCTTGGCTAGCAACCAAGACAAATCAGCCTCGGTTATTTAAGTTGCCCCTCCTTTCTCCCCCAAACAATCAACAAATTCTTGGTTCACTGATGCTTCTGCCAGGAGAATAAGTTGTGGAAATACAGGGCAGTAGTCCTCCACACTTCCTCCAGTGAACAAATTATTACTGAGGGAAAAGGCAGCGCTCAAGCTGGTGAGCTAATAGCTGTTTGGAGTGTTTTCCAATGTGAGACGCAGAATACCTCTCTTGTTTGCATTTACACTGACACCTATGTTGTGTTTAAGGGATGTACACAGTGGCTTCCTTTTTGGCAACAAAGTGATTGGGAAGTTAATAGAATTTCAGTATGACAAAAGGAAAACTGGCAGGAAATACTAATATTGCAAGTCGAGGTAATGTTACTGTGGGGTGGGTAGCTTCTCACCAGACAGATGGTAATCCAGCTGCAGAGTGGAATAATGCAGTTGATGAATTAGCTAGACTAAGTCACCTTCAGAAGGAATAAGTTACAGAGGACTGGGAGCACCTATTAGAATGGCTGCATGTAAAAAGACAGCAGACAGGTGTAAAATTTGTACAAAGAAACCCTCGCTTGTGGTTGGCCTGTCACTAGGGAAATGTGTAAAACATGCATATCAGCCTGTGAGCAGTGTTGCAAACGGCTAGAAAGGCATCCTTTGGAAGATGATCCTCTGCATTTAAGAAAGGGTAAAGGCTTATGGGATGCGTGGCAGATAGATTATATCGGTCCCTTTAGAAAGCCAGGTGGGAAACATTTTGTGCTGCTGGGAGTGCAGATTATATCTGGGTTAGTCCAAGATGAAGCTTTTAAAAGAGATAATACTGTTAAAGCATTGCAAGAGTGGTTTGGGACTTTCCCAAAACCACAGGAAATTCAATTTGATAATGGGTCCCACTTCACTGCTAAAGTAGTACAGGATTGGGCAAAGGATGAAGGAATAAAATGGACTTTTCATACCCATTACTACCCCCAAGCTAACGGAATTGTAGAAAGGACCAATGGTCTCCTTAAAGGACTCCTTAAACCACAAGAGAATGGCTGGGATCTGCAGTTATGGAAAGTTTATGGAAAGCTATAAAAGGTATAAATGAAACATGAGGAGTAAACGGGGATACCAAAATAACTGCCTTTTGCCCCATGCATAATTCCTGCACTATGGAGACCAAATGATCCCAAGAATCTGGCACACTAACCTGGGCAACCTGTTCTAGTGGATCTCCCTGCTGTAAGGGAAGTACCACTAGTGCTGAAAACACCCTTGAATAAATATGCATGGGTAGCCACCAGTGCTCTGGGAAAAGAATTTCAGATAAAAAAATGTTGGATAGTGGATAATTGGATAATTTTAATCTCCTGCCTATTGGTGGCAGACTCTGTTGTGTTTCCTTTCATAGAAAGAATGCTGAGGGACATGACAACCAGATAAACCATGATAACACTACTGGTACTTCTCTGCATCCTACCACAACACCATGGCCCAATCTCAGCTGATGGCTGTGGTCTGAAGCAACCGTCAGGTACACCAGTGCTCGAGGACCCTCCCCCAGAGATCACAGTGACCCAGTGACTCAGCGCCCGTGGTACTGCATGTCTCAGAGGTGTACCGTGCAAGCGACTGGTTGGTTAGGACAAGAGTGACTGGGCTAGAGTATTAACTGGAACAATTGGCAAGTAAATTAAGGTAGGATGCAGGAAAGTGGAAAAATGTCTTTATGAGAAAGATTCCACCATTGCGATCACTGTAAATTTGCTAGAAACAGATGTGACAAACAATTTGCACTCCAACATCATGGCAAAACTCTGCCCTACGACAGTGTAGCAAACAAACCCCCCTTATATTGTGTTGTCGCCAGAAAAATATTGGTAATTATACCTTGGACCTCAGTACCAACAATGTTGAGATTACAAAGCTTTGCAGAGACGAACCTACTGACTGCTGGTATAACTTACTTTAACCAAATCAATTTATGTAACGTGTAATTGGCAAAATGATCCAGCAGATAAGTCAGGCCTGAAAGGTCTAACTTACCCATTTTGCTGTGGCAAAACCCACACTGACTGCAGTTACTATATACCACGGTGTAAGCCCCGCCTTGTGTTGAATGACAAACATGTTTTCCCTTCCTTCACAGTAACACGAGGTGATGATGTCACAATAACGTATAGATTAATTGCTGGATCCCTCATGGAACCTGTATACAGTCATGGCACAGAACCTCACAGCCATGCTCTATTTTGCGAAATCCAAAATCAGAATTGTTGGTTAAACTGCTGCACAATTTTCCCATAAAATCATGTGTGGTAAAAACAATACAAAATACTGGGGAGAACTCAGTGTTAATGTTGTAACACCTACCACCCAGCCACCAGTTATGCTGAACCCGAAAATTTTTTAAATTGGATCATATGTAATTAGGGAAACTGGCCAACAACAAACATTGTTTAACCTGGCGTAGTGTCTTAAACAAATTAAATTGTTGATGCAAAGCAATGTCTCAGAAGTTCAGCCAGCTTGTTGGCCTTTTCTGCAAACCTCTTTTGAGGGTTGGACAACCTGGTTGCAGAAGCAGGATCCTTCTAATAAACGTACTACAAGAGACATAGCTGGTATTGTGGGAATAAGATTGGGAATTTTGAATAGTATTGATTCAGACGTACTAATGAATAAATTTGCTACCAGAACTGGAGATCTAACCAAATTACAACAACCACTGCAGTCATCCTTAACAACCTTAGCAACCCCACAGTGGTTGTTATCAAACATATTACCAAATTGGGAAAAGTAAATGTGAATGACCACAAATTGACAATTGATGCACTCGGTGCTACACAAAATAACATGTCTTTAGCCCTCAGCTGTATCCAGGCTCAATTGTGGATGCTGTCAGTTGCTGCCTCAATTATAAGAGAAGGCGAAGAAGACACTTTTCCTACTGAAGTTCGAAGAATAATCTTGGGATAGTGCCACTGATTTTGAAAGATAATTCCAATCTTAATGGAACTTGATAAATTTTACCTATGACCACAGCACAAAGACAGCCACAGCCTTTGTACTGAGGATACGTAATGCTTCAGTGCATTCAATATTCTCTATCATTGCATCAGGGCTGAATCATGATGGAGCTATTCTCTATCCTTTTGAGAATACAGAATGGGCCCGTCAAATTGGTGAGAAATGGCAAACTGTTATCTGGAAACTTGTATTGTACAGGAATAATAAGGGTTTATCTGTGAAAGTGATACAATCAGAGCTCAAGATATTTGCTTAGACACAGAACAAAATGCTTGTAACTTTGAAATTCATCTAAACCAGATTCCTGAAACAGTACTGGTGTATATGGGCAATGGGTGTGCATGCTTAAGAACTGCTTGTGATAGTGTTTTCATAGAAGATTTGGTAATGAGTACTAAAAATCATTCCAATTTCTGTCTGTAACTTTGCTAAAATTGCAGGATGTGATTTTTCTTTTGTAGCCCCTCTCATCACCTTCTACAGTCCAATTACACACTGATCCACCACCTATTGCCTACTCCCATTGGGATGAACCTCACTCTGATAAAGCAATTGTTGCTTCACCAAGATTTAATTGAAATTTTGGAAATGATTAAAAAAACAGACAAAAAAACCCTTAATTATGGTTCATCAAAATATAAAAGAAATACACTGTGCTCTGGAAAGAGTAAAGAGAGATGCTGAACTCAGGTGGTAGGATAGTCATTTTGGGTGGTCACCTACTGCTACAGGTGTCCTGAACAAATTGTGTCATCCCATCATTGTTCTCTTGATTTTGGTTTTGATTGGTTTTGTTTTATCAGCAATCTTTTAAATCATGAATTGGAGAATGATGAAATGGTTAACACTACTGACATCTGTATTAGATATACACAAATCAGTCACTGTTGACATTCCTAAGGTTATTGACACAAGGCAAGCTATATGATTTGAAATAAGATAAAACGTGGTATTGATTAAAATGTCTTATTTTAGTTGTGTTACATTTTGAATATTGATTAAAATTGTTTACTCCAGTTGTGCTGGAGTATTTCTACATCCATATTTACCTTTCTTTTATACAATTTTAAAAGGCTTGTTTCTGTACTTTTTTTACATGAAGTGCCCTGGTCTGTGGGGGAAAAATTACAGCTGCCTATCTTCTGTACCACTCCGAGGACCTGGACAGGGCTGTGCTGTGTTCTGGGCTGAACTAAGGGATGTGGAAAAGGCCTTTGATGTCAGGGATGTTGACAAGGCTGGGTAGTGTCATTGTGGGATCTCTCGCAAACCCCTTGGAAAGGGCAGAGCCATCCCAGAGGGTCCTGAGCACTTGGGAAGGGCAGACACCAAACCCCTCTGAGCAGGGACAGCAAAACCTTTTCCACTTGCCTCTCTCACCTGGCTGTGCTCTCCCTGCTTGTCAGCACTGCCATGTTTGCCTATATGTAGACCCCCTCCTCCCCATGCCTGGATCTGGCACTGTCAGTTCTGTACTCAGTGGTGCCTCTAGCCCTGAACCCCCTCATCTACAGCCTTAGGAAACCAGGAGCTCAAGGCTGCAGTGTGGAGACTGATGACTAGATGGTTTCAGGCTGGCCAGTTTCTGCCAGTCACTTGTAATAAAAGTCATTTTTGATAGAATTTTTCTGTTTGGTTGTGTTGGTTTTTTTTTCCTCTACCTTAGTTTTTTAATATTATTCACAAAGGAAGGCCATTGTTTGTGTCATTTCTTATTTTCATTCTTTCCACCTTTGTTATAGCCACAAACTGTCAGTGAGGGGCTGTGCTCTCAGTGGCTTTGAATAAATTAAACAATCTCTCAGAAAAGTTTTCACTGGAGATTCCCCTTCTGTTCCCTTCTCTGAAGCTGCAGTAGCAATGTCTGTATGCAGAGCTGGGGGCAGATCAGTGCTGGCAGCTCTGCTCCTACTGGCCACACCACTCCTGATCCAGGCCGGGTGCCACTGGCCTTTACAGCCACCTGGGCACTCTGCTGGCTCATGTCCAGCCTGCTGTCCATCAGTGCCCCCAGGTCCCTTTCTGCCTGCCCACTCTCCAGCCACTCTGTCCCCAGCCTGTAGCACTGCAGGGGTTGTTGTGGCCAAAGTGCAGGACCTGGCACTTGGTCTTGTTAAACCACACTTTGTTAGATTTGGGCCCTGGATCCAGTCTGTCAGGGTCCCTCTGCAGAGCCCTCCTACCTTCCAGCAGGTCCACACCCACATCCAGCTTGGTGTCACCTGCAAATTTGCTGATGGTGGACTCAATTCCCTCATTCACTGCCTCTGTATGTTACCCATAGGTTACACGTGTTTGTAGAGAAGAGCAGATGCCCCAAGCTGCTGGTGGCCCATGTCCTGAGTGGCTGGCCCAGTTTCAGTCACAGCTGGACCAGCACGGCTGGCTCAGCAGGGGAGGAGGTGAGGGGATCTCGAGGGGCTTCCACTTCAGGGCGGGGCTGGGGGGCCATGGGGGAGGCACGCAGGGTTGGTGCTCTGCTTTCCTGGCCACTGCTGCTGCCGGGGCCACATCTGAGAGCTGCCAAACCGGATGGTCCTTGGGGTCCCTGGGGCCGAGGGAGAGTCGCGCCTTCTTGGCCGGGATGCTGGAGCTGCAGCAGGGTGACTGTGGAGAGAGCAGTGCCTGAGGCCCCAGCTGCTGGGGGCACACAGGGACCCTCCTGCCGAGCAGGGCCCAGAGCTGGCAGGCCTGCAAAGTCGCCATTGCTGTAGTGTCTGTGCGGGCCCGAGACAGCGGCAGCGGCCGGAACCCGGTGAGGCGGCGGCGAAACTCGGAGGCGGCCCCAGCGCAGCATCCCGGGGACGGTACCGCCACCTCTGTGCTACCCCCGAGGCCGTGGTGGGAAAGAGACCGCGGGCAGCCGCTCCCGCAGCGCCCTCAGCCCGGGGGGAACGCGGGCCGAGCACGGCACAACGAACCCACCAGAGCCCCCGGCCGCACCCTCCGCCCGCAGCGAGCTCCGAGCCACCGAGGAACCGAACGCGGCTCCCACGGCGCTGGGGCCGCCTCCGAGCTCCGCCGCCGCCTCACGAGCTCCGGCCGCTGTAACCACTCCCGGCTCCCCAGAGGCGCTCTAGAAATGGCGCCTTTTCTGCGGCAGGAGCGTCCTGGCGGCGGAACCGGGGTCGGGCTCGCCCCGGTTTTGCTCAATCAGCACGCGAGAAGGAGGAGTGACGTCAGAATCAGCCAATCGCAGCAAGGGGCGGGCTCTGTGCACCTCATGGACTCCCGTTCCTTTCCCCCGCTCCGCCATTGCTCGGAACCCTCGTCTGAGGAGCGGCTCCGCGCTGGGCCCGGCCCGGGCATCGGGCCAAGGAGCCGCTGCTGCCCTGACCCGCCGGGAGCTCGGGGTGAGCGGGAGCTGAGGGCGCTGGGAGCTGGGAGTGAGTGCGGGGTGGAGCCCGGACCCACCTGGAGCCCCGGCAGGAGTCCGAGCCGGGCAAGGGATATTTGAGAGAGGCCCCGGGGCTGTGCGGGAAAATTTCACGTTGCCAGAGGTTTGTGTGCCCAAAGGAGACAGAGGAGCCCTGTAAAAGAGACTTTATTAATGAACAAAGGGAGAGGCTATGGGCATTTGTCTTGCTGTTTCTAAATCGCAACCTCCTTTTTACCCTCATTTTCTGGGCTGCATCTCCCTCTCCCTTTCCCGAAAAAAAAAAAGGCACTTGGAAGGTTCAGGTTTCCCGATCCGCCTGCTGCATGTCCTCCTTATTATGCACCCCTCCTTTAGTACAACATCCGATTTTTGTGGCTTTGTTAAGTGTTTCTCCTTCTCGAAGTTCAGGAATTGAGCAGAATGTTGGGTGAGCAGCAGTCCGTGTGAATTAATAACATTTTCTGAAGTGAAGATTCCTCACATTGCTTTCTCATGTACACGTTTTTGGCTCTATCTCCAAGGCAATTTCACTCACTGACGCTGTATTTTTCTTCCTGGGTGTTTCTTGATTTTGGGATTATTGTCAGTGCCCTCACTCCCTGTTCTTTTGTAGCCGTTTCTGGATCAGGCCTGGCTGCCACCTGTATCCCCTTGCTCAGCTGCTGAATGAGCTGCTCTCAGCAAGGTGTCTGCATGGGAAAAGGATGAGAGTTGCTGCAGCACATCAGAGGAGGAACAGCATTCATTTAACCCATGGTCTGCCAGGGAAGCACGAAAACGTGTCCTATTGCCATTCTGTCCCTGTTTGGACTGGTGCGTGATCTACTTTCTTGTTTCCTTTGTGACCTGTTTTACCACTTCTCAGTTATCATCTCTTTGGAAACAGCAGTTTGAGTCATTTAATTTTCCACAAACTTCTCCTTCTTCTGTGAATAGGTAATGTGATCCCATCCCATGGTGAAATGTCCTGTTCTTCATTTCCCTGGATTTGTCAGGAGGAAGGTCAGGAGCTGGAGGTGGCCAATTGATTGTTATTTCGAGGACTGATAATGTATTCCTTAGTACATAACAATAATCATAATAATAGCAGTAATAACAGCAACAACTTCAACAGTAATAATAGTATGAATATTAATCATAATAGTAAGAATGAGAATAATATTTCGTTTTTAATCTAATTATGCTGCACAAAATGTTGGAGAATTTTTTTTCTCCTCATGTGAATTCATTAAGGTTCCCAGGGGCTGGTCCATAGTGTTATAGGATTTGTTCTGGTGTCTTTCTATCTTTTCCCCATTTTTGGGCACTCCCTCCAGCCAGGGCTGCATCAATTGACCACTTTTCTCTAATGAAATCATCAAATACTTGATTTCCCAGCTGGTTTCTCTAGACTAGCACCCCAGTGCTCTAATACACTCTATGCAACACCTCACATGTTGGAGTGGGGAGAGGGATGATTCTCTCACACTTTTTTTAGTAAAATGTTCACAACATTCTCCATTTGCTGTTTCGCTTTGCAATTTAACCAATTTTTGTTGCAGTTAAATATCCTCACTATGGGCTCTGTGTGCTGGATATAAAACCTCATTAGGTGGCATCGTGTGGTCTGGCTTGCCCTGGTTCAGGTGGCACGTGGTCGTGGCTGTATTTCTCCCATTTGCAGGCCCTTATCTAAACAGGGGCCCTTGAACTAAGGCTACTGTGGCTGTGTTGGGGGTTGGGGTTTGTTCCCTTCCTTTTTCTCTCTGTGGAATTTTCCCTGTTATGATGCTAAGAAAGCTTGTTGTGCTGCACCCTAGCTCATGATGGCAAGTGATAAAAGAGATGGGGAGTAGCTGGGCAGGGTCTGGTCCTTGTGCTCACTGGTGGGGCTGGAGGAAGATGTCTGGGGGCTGCTCACTTCCACCCCTGCCATCCCAACACCAGGAGCCAGGTTCTCTGCTGTGGGACACTGCACTGCTGCCTGCCCCTCTCCAGCTGCTGCCTCTGCACATGCAGCTGAGTGCCACAACCCCTGTGGTGAGCGGGGAGTCCTTCCTCCATCCCTTCTCCCACCTGGGACATTGCTGACATTGTCCCAGCCTTCCACGGCTGCGTGGGACCTGCCCTGCGCCCACCACTGGCACTGAGCACAGGAAAAGTGTCTGTGGCCAAAAAGGACTGGGGCTGAGTTGCTGTTCTGTTTGTTGTTAATTTTCATAGCTGCTGTTGTTTTTGTTTGTCTGGTTAGATATATTAGTAAAGAGCTGTTACTCCTACCCCCATACCTCTGCCTGAGAGCCCCTGATTGCAAAATTATAACAATTAGGAGGGAGGGGGTTTACATTCTCCATCCTGGAAGGAGCTCCTGCCTTTCTTGGCAAATCCCTGTCCTCCAAACCGGGACAGATTTTGGTGCCGACAGTGGGGCCTGAGGGCATTGAGAGCAGGGTGAAAAAAGGAATAACAGTTCTTGAGTTAACTAAGGTTTTGTGTTAGGTGGCACCATATTGTCCAGCTTAATCTGGCTTGGGCTCCATGTGATCAGAGGTACATCTCTCCCATTTGCAAACCCTTATTTGAACATTCGTCCCCTCACCAAAATTACTGTAGCTATTATCTGATTTGTTTGGTGGGTTGATCAGGTGAGGCACTGATGGATTTTTAACTTTCTCTGGAACATAGTCACATGGATCTCGAGTTATCACAATCTAAGTGTGTGGTTTTGGAGTTACTTCAATAATGGCACTTACTGAGAGGAAGTGACAGCAGGGGAAATCTTCCCCCAACCCATCACCCAGTTTTTTCAGTTCCCCCCAGTAGTTTTCAAGGAGTTCAAATCCAATTTAAATGCTAATGATATCACACAGTGACTGGTGTTGCTGATAGGCCTGTTCTATTTAGCATTCAAAGATAAGGGGGGATTGACTGGGATAACAACCCTGATACCTAACCCAGGAAATAGGGATGCTGCCCTAAAGCCTGATGCTGCCCCAGAGCCAGACCCAGCCCCAGAGACTAGGGATGCTGCCCCAGAGTCTAAGGATGCTGCCCCAGGCCCTGACCATGCCCCACAGCCCACCGCAGACAGGAACCACCTGGAGTGGATGGGGGTTCTAGTGAAGGAGATGGGCGAGATGCTGAAGGAGCACTTTTCCTCAGCTGGTGAGAAACCCTCAACCCTTCCACTGCTTTAAAGAGGGAGAGTCTGATGGTGCTGCAGTGCCGTGATCCTCCCCACTCTGACCATTCTTCTGGCTAGCTCTGAGTCAGAGATGGAGGGAATTTGGCATAGAGAAAGCAAAAGACCAAGGGAGCTCTTCTTCCCAGGATAATCCAAGCTTTATTCCTGAAGGGGTCCAGGGGAAAAAGAGGGCAAACAAAGGA
The DNA here is from genome assembly GCF_903797595.1 of Erithacus rubecula. Taxonomy (NCBI): domain Eukaryota; kingdom Metazoa; phylum Chordata; class Aves; order Passeriformes; family Muscicapidae; genus Erithacus; species Erithacus rubecula. The sequence continues at coordinate 16,625 of NW_027635385.1, read as the reverse complement.
GTGGTGAGGAATTTCAAATCTTAGGTCAGGGGAGGGGAAACTGAGTTGCACCCAATGGGGTTGAACTGGTGGGGAGGGGCTAAGGGAGGGCTGAACCAACTTCACAGAATTTAGCGGAGTTCAGTACAAAACATTATTCTCGATCTCAATCAGTGAAATACAACATCTCCCCATTTTTTGTTTAACAAAGTTAAAAGAAATGCATCAGGTTTTCTCTAAAAGGAAAAACAAACATTTTTAAAGCTTGCTAAAAGTCTCTGTGTCTGCTGGAATGTAGCCACATCTTGGGAAGATTTTCTGTCCTCCTTCCAGTGGTGTCTTCTTTTTGAAGCAATGGCTACTTGCTTCTCCTCTCCTTCTGCTGGAGCTGGATTTTTTGGAACAAAAGGTTTCACCCACTTCTGGGGAATCCAGCGAGGGCCCGAGGGAGTGGCTACGCATGCATAACCATATCCCCAGGTAAAGAGCTCACAGAGATCCTGGGTTTCCCAAGTTTCTGGGTCCCTAATCAAGGCTGGTGGATGCTGGGACAATTTGAACTGATTACCACTGTTAAAGTGACATACCACAAGTGGACTCATATTTTCAAATGAACAATTTAGAAAATTGATAGTAAACATGGTTTTGCAGAGCTTCTGCTGTTAAGACATCCACACATTTGAACTGCTCTGTCTTTCCAGGACCTGCTTGGGTGTCTGATGGGCACGCTCCATCACACCTTGGCCTGTGGGTGAGTGGGGAATGCCAGTTTTATGTTCCACTCCCCAAGGCTGGACAAATTCTAAGAACTTCTTGGATGCATATGCTGGGCCATTATTGCTTAATTTCCTTAGGGATCCCCAGCACTGAAAAGGCTTGCACTAGGTGTTCTTTGGCATGAACAGCCTTTTCTCCTGCATGGACAAAGGCATAAACTGCACCTGAATATGTGTCAATACTTACATGAACATATTGGAGGCGACCTGCGGGATTTCTTTGTGCTCTCCGACGGTTCTTAGGGACAAACTCCAGCTTGTTATGGGTTGATGTTTTGACTAGCTCTTCTCCCTGCCCCGCCATGGAGCTGCCGGTCCCTCCCCCAGGCTGTTTTATCTGGGCTGGTGGTTTGTCTGGCCTGCTGCTGCTGCTTGCTGCTGCCGCCGCTTTAGTGAGGGTGGAGTGGGGGAGGGGCCGGGGTCACACCGGGATTTCGGGAGCAGCTCCGGGCGCTCCCGGTGCCTCTGCAGCTCTCCTGGAGCCCCGTCAGGCCCTGCAAGAAGCAGAGAAAGGGATCTCTGGGGGTGGCCTGGCCAATAGGAGGGGTTTCTGGGGGTCCCACTCCCATTTCTAGACTGCCCCAAGCCAATGGGAGAGGTCTTTAGGGGTCCCAGCCAGGAGACAGGACTTCCAGTTGCTTTTCAAAGTGCAGTTGATTTTTCTTCTACAAAAAAAGTGAGTTCTTGTTACAAGTGTCAACAGCATGGCTGGAAGTTGCAAAACTTCTGCCTACAAGGTCTTTTAAGGATTTATTCACCAATAAAACACTGCCAACACAGATATTTATTTTTAATTCAAAACTAAGAAATTTAGTCTAATTGCAGTGTGACCCTTCTTAGCCAATCCTGTTCTGGCATACAGACCTAGTCTGTGATGTTTTGTCACCTCTGCAACTACTTTTACTCTTTCTGTATCTTAAACTCTACAGCTAAACATTTCTCACCTAAATACATCTCTGCTTTAAGCTTTAAATCTACATTTTTGCTTCTAGCACTGTCCTGGGTTGATGTTGCAGTGCTTTGTATTCCCAACTCGTGTGCTGTTCATGCTTGGAAGATTTGTTTTGACTAGTAACTTGCCAGAGTAACTTGGGGAATGTTTCTTTTTTTGTGTGTTTGCTAAATAAACAAGCTTTTCCCACTTTTTCCTTCTCCTGGGTCTGGGACCAGCAGAAATGGGGTTGGGACCCTCAGAGACCCCTCCCCTGGATCTGGGCACCCCAGAAATGGGGCTGGGTTAGGGTTAATGCTGACCCCAAACCCAGCCCCAGTTCCAGCCCCTTCCTAAACTAAATCCCACATTTAAGCCTGACCTCACAGCCAACCCCAATTCCAAGTCTAACTCCCACCCCAGCCCCAAGTCCAGTCCCTTCCTGAGTCCTCAGCCATTGCCAGGAAGGACTTTTTGCCCATTGTGGCAGCACAAGGCTGAAGGAGAAGGATGAATCCAAAAAGCCAAGCCCAGAGCTGTGCTGAGAATCAGCCCTGGATTTTTCTGCTTAATCTCTCTGCCACTCTCTTGCTTTTCTTCCCCTCTCCCTCAACCTGACATTTACCATTAAACAAACCCCATACCACTCTTGGAATTTGACCTTGTTCACACTTTAATAAATAATCAGTCCAAGCCTGTTATGAGTTGTCAGATCTCTGTCACTTATTTTAATTTCATCCAGAACCTGGGAACTGCTCGAGGGGTCTCTGTCCATCTCACACAGGAAGACACTTTAGAGGGACTTGGGGGGGTGTGCCTGTGCCTCTTAACTCACAATTGCAGCCTTGAAGCCTGGCCATCACTTCAAGGCTCAACAAATGTGTGATAGGGATGGAAGTGATCTCTGGGCTGTCCTGTGCTCCCCGCCGGGGGGGCTGTGGTTTAGTTGCATTTTCATTGCAAGTGCCTCATGTGGAGAGTCAAGATCAGCCAAATTATTATCAGCCAAATTACTATCAGCCAAATTATCATCTGCCAAAAGCCAAATTATGAGCCAAATTATGATCAGCTGAATTAATAGCAGCCAAAACCCAAATTGAGCCAAATTATGAGCCAAATTATGATCAGCTGAATTATCAGCAGCCAAAAGTCAAATTATGAGCCAAATTATGAGCCAAATTATCTTAATTCAGCCATTGCCCCTGGCTGCTCAGTTCAAAGCCCATCTTTCTGGCTTTGGGAAATGTTTGGGAGGTCTGGGGTGTCTGTTGCTCTCATGCTGGGGAGTTGGGGGCCTCAGATCTGAGGAGGTCCAGGGAGGGTTACTCTCCATTTTATCACTCTTCCTTTCCATCCTCCTCCCATAAAGGGGGGTTGGATGGTCCCCGTCTTCCTCCTCCCATCAAGGGGTCACCTCCTGAGAATCCCCCAGCATGACAGCAACAGACACACCCCCATCCCCAAACCCCAGAAGCATCTCCCACAGCCCCAGGGACACTGAATCCCCAGGAGGAGAAGGACAAATCACCCCCAGCCCCTACTGATCTCCCCACAATACAGGGGTAGAGTCCCCCCAGCACTCCCCAAGTATGACAAGGGTGGAGACAAGCCTGGGCCATCCCTGCTCCTCACCCCAGGGGAGGGGTTGTGATTCATTTGCATTTTCATCTCAAGGGACTCCTTGGGAGAGTCAATATCAGCCAAAGCATAAAGAGATTTTTAAATGTGTTGTAAACTTATTTCTGCTACATTGATGCTGCCTGGAGCTTGGGGAATGCTCAACAGGTCTCTGTCCCTCTCGGCCCGGGGAATGCCTGGAGGGGCTCTAGGGAAGAATCCCTGCCCATCAGGGGTCTCCATCCTTCTCACCCTGGAAGAGTGACAGAGGGTCTCCGTCCTCCTGCCACGAGGGGTGGAGGTCACTGTCCGTCTCCTCCTCTCAGGTCTCATCTTTCCACTTGGGGGCACCAGGTGGCCTCCATCCTCCTCACCTTACTGAGGGGGACCAGGATCGTCTCTGTCCTCCGCTATGGAGGAGCTGGGGTTTCATCATCATCACCTTGGTCGCGATAAGGATCCTCTTCTTCTTTCTCCTCCAGCTATGGAGGGGTCGGGGTTTACTCCAAGCCTCCACCCCTAGTGGGTGTGGACCAGGCCATCCCGTCCTCAGCCCCGTGATTGGGGGGGGGGTCCGGGCTCTTCTTTGTCCCCCAACTAAGGAGGTAGCGGGTCTACTCCAAACCTCCACCCCTAGTGGGTGGCGGCCGGGCGGTCTCGGTCCTCCTCCGGAAGGAGGGGTCCGATGGTCTCGGTCCTGCCCCGGGACGGAGGGATCCGATGGTCTCGGTCCTGCCCCGGGACGGAGGGGTCCGATGGTCTCCACCCTTGTCCTGTGTGGAAATGAGGAGTCAGGTCATCCCCGTCCTCCTCCAGTAACAGGGAGGGGCCGGGTGGTCTCTGCTCATGCTTACCTTGCTGTGGGCAGGGTGGTCTCCATGAGCGGAGCAGTCTCTGGTGGGGTCTCCATGCCCCTCGTTGCCCCTTCTCCCCTACTAGAGGGTCCGGAGCGTTCTGTAGGGATGAAGGTCAGGTCATCTTCATCCTCCTCTCTTTACTGGGAGGGGGCTGGGCCATCTCCATTTGTGGTTCGTGCTTACCTCGGTGTGGCTGGGGGGGTCTCTGTGGAGGGGAGCAGTCTCTGGTGGGGTCTCCGTGCCCTTCGTTGCTACGAGGGGGCAGCGGGTTCATCTCCGTCCTCACCCACTGTGAGAATGAGGGGTCAGGACATCTCCACCCGCTTCTCATTACTGGGAGGGGGCCGGGCTGTCTCTGTTCGTGGTTCGTGCTTACCTTGGTGTGGGTGGGGGATCTCCGTGGAGCGGAGCAGTCTCTGGTGGGGTCTCCGTGCCCTTCGTTGCGGCTCCTCCACTAAGCGGGGACCAGATCATCTCCGCCCTCGCCCACTGTGAGGATTAAGGCAACAGGGTCATCTCCGCCCACTTCCCATTACTGGGAGAGGGCTGGGTGGTCTCTGTTTGTGCTTACCTTGCTGTGGGCTGGAGGGTCTCCGTGGAGCGGAGTCACCAGTGGGGTCTCCGCCCCCGTCGTTGCCAGTCCTCCGCTATTGGGGGAGCAGGATCGTCTCCGTCTTCACCCACTATGGGAATGAGGGGGTCAGGTCATGTCCGTCCTTCTCTGCCACGGAGGGGGCTGGGTGGTCTCTGTGCTTACCTCGGTGTGGGTGGGGTGCTCTCCGTGGAGCGGAGGAGTCTCTGCTGGGGTCTCCGTGCCCTTCCTTGCTGATTCCCCACTACGAGGGGGCAGCGGGTTCATCTCCGTCCTCGCCCACTGTGGTAATAAGGGGTCAGGACATCTCCGCCCGCTTCCCATTACTGGGAGGGGGCGGGCTGGTCTCTGTGTTTCGTGCTTACCTTGGTGTGGGCAGGGGTGCACCCCATGGAGCGGAGGAGTCTCTGCTGGGGTCTCCGCGCCCTTTGTTGCTGTTTCGCTGCTCTGCGGTGGGGTCGGCCATCCGCATCCTCCACCTAATATTGAGAAGAGCTGGGGTGTCTCTGTGCGTACCTTGGGGTGGGCTGGGGGCGGGGGGAAGGGGGTGGTCTCCGTGGAGCGAAGTCACGGCTGGGGTCTCCTCCCGGCGCTGCTCGGGGCTCCTCTCCCGGGGTCTCCTCCTCCCACCGCTGCCGCTGCTCCCGACCCGAGCCACCGCGGCTCTTTATATACCTGGAGCAAGCCCCGCCCCTTTTATCTTTAACCAATAGGCATCGAGGAACAAGTGTGGGGGCAGAGCAGCCAATGTCCCGCATTGTGAGGTAACAATGAGGAGGCGTGGCCACAGCGTGACCGAGCGATCTGATTGGTCAGGAGGAGGAGGATCCCAAAAGGGGCGTGGCTTGTGCCCAAGGTAGGGTGGGGCAGGCAGGTGTGAGGGTGGAGTGGGGAAGGGGCCGGGGTCACACCGGGATTTTGGGAGCAGCTCCGAGTGCTCCCGGTGCCTCCGCAGCTCTCCTGGAGCCCCGTCAGGCCCTGCAAGAAGCAGAGAAAGGGATCTCTGCGGATGGCCTGGCCAATAGGAGGGGTCTCTGGGGGCCCCAGTCCCATTTCTAGACTGCCCCAAGCCAATGGGAGGGGTCTCTGGGGGTCCCAGCCAGGAGACAGGACTTCCAGTTGCTTTTCAAAGTGCAGTTGATTTTTCTTGTCTTCTACAAAAAAGTGAGTTCTAGTTACAAGTGTCAAGAGCATGGCCGGAAGTTGCAAAACTTCTGCCTACAAGGTCTTTTAAGGATTTATTCACCAATAAAACACTGCCAACACAGATATTTATTTTTAATTCAAAACTAAGAAATTTAGTCTAATTGCAGTGTGACCTTTCTTAGCGAATCCAGTTCTGGCACACAGACCTAGTCTAAGACTTTTTGTCTCTTCTGCAACTACTTTTACTCTTTCTATATCTTAAACTCTATAGCTAAGCATTTCTCACCTAAATACATCTCTGCTTTAAGCTTTAAATCTACATTTTTGCTTCTAGTACTGTCCTGGGTTGATGTTACAACGCTTTGTATTCCCAACTCGTGTGCTGTTCATGCTTGGAATGTTTATTTTGACTAGTAACTTGCCAGAGTGACTTGGGGAGTGTTTCTTCTTTGTGTGTGTTTGCTAAATAAACAAGTTTTTCCCACTTTTTCCCTCGGAAGTTCTTCCCAAAGCCGGTAGTTGGAGGGGGGAGGAGTTCTGGGCGTTTGTTTCCTGGGGGTCTCCTTTGGGAGATTTTTCCCCTAATTTTGTCCCAAAGCAGGACAAATATTTATTGGTGCCCAATGTAGGGCAGGAGGAAGTTGAAAAACTTGATTACTTTGTAACTGTGCATTGGTATAGATTTATAATGTCTTATGTGATGGAGGCTGACATGTGGGTTTGGTTAGTAGGGTTTTTTGAGGTCTTAATACCTCTCTGGTCTCTGGGGTTATTTTCCTATTCAGAAATAGCTCCAGTACTGTCCCTTATCTGTAGCTTTTGTACTAGAGGGATACTGACCAAAATATTTATCAGGCTGTCCTTGGCTACAATGCCTTGTAAGAGGTTTATGAAGATGCTGGAATTGGTTCCAGGCATATCTTCTGGATCCTGGTTCTGGTTATGCATTGAGTTTGTTAGAGGGGAAGCAGGGGAGGAGGCTTTTCAGCCTTTGTTTTTCTTTCCTCTGAATTTTTTACATCTTTATTAGGAAATGTGCAGTTTTCCCTGAATACTGAAGAGATCCTCTTTCTGATATTTAATTTAGTAAGCTTCCTTTACATGGTCTGCAGTTTTTATACAATAAGGGCTGAGATTTCTAGAAGTGCTGGTGTGACTCCTGATTTAAAACAAAATGAGAGGAGTCCTGAATGGTGTGGGAAATGGCAGGACCTGGGCCAAAGTTTAAAAGAATTTTCTGATCCTATAGTTTGGGACTTCTCACATGAGCAAATTCAGAATGCAGCTGAGGTGGTAAAATATTTGAAAGAGAAATGCCATGATAACTCTAAGGAAAAAAGGATTACTGCAATGAGTTGGGTCCTGGTGTGTGCTTATCGTACCCTGTTAGATACTGCAGGGCCACAGATAGAGGAAAGGGAACAGAGAGATAAATTAGTTACTATCCCAGTTACTCAGGCTGCAGGTAACACCCCAGGCTCAAGGACAGGGGCAAAATTAAACAGTAAGCTCCAACAAATGGCTGTCGCCACCAGCACAAGAAATGGAATGAGCACGACTAAGATCGATCGCCCAGTGGAGGAGGATGATGATGATGATGATGATGATGCTGATGCTGATGCTGATGATGCAGGAGAAGGACCCTCAACACCTCCTGAAATGAAACCTGGAGTCAAAGCAGCCGGTGCAAGATCAGAGACCAATCTTGAGTCCTTTTCCTTGAAGGACCTTCATGGTCTAAGGAAAGATTATACGACATGACCTGATGAGTCCATAATTAGTTGGCTGCTCCGGCTTTGGGATGCGGCAGGTGAGGCTGCCATCCTGGATGGCACTGAGGTGAGACATCTGGGATCACTGTCACATGATCCCATCATGGATCAAGGGATGATGAGGGGGACTAACCCTCACAGCCTCTGGGCACAGGTCCTAGATAGTGTGGCACAGAGGTACCTATGTGCAGATAATCTGTATATGCAGCAGACATGATGGAAGACCATAGGGTAAGGGATCCTGAGAGAGATGGCAGTGGTGGAGATCATTTTCTCAGATGATATAACAACTAAGAATCCAGATTTAGTACCTTGTACCCCAGTGATGTAGAGGAAACTCGTGTGGCTTGGGCCACATGAGTATGCGTCTGCCCCAGCAATAATGAAGAGAGATGAGGTGTATGAGACAGTACTCGATATGGCAAAGAAGCTTCGTGCATATGCGGATGCAGTACATGGCCTGACTCATGCTAGAATTGCAGCTGTGGAAACACGCTTGCAAGACTTAGAAGATAAAATAGAGAAAAATCATTGCAGACTCAGGGAGGAGATTAAGGAGGACCTCCTCCAAATCTCAGCTGTACAGATTAGAAACCCTGGTACCCAACGCAGACGTTTCCCCAATGGGGAGAGGAGGTACACTCCCTAAGCTGAGTTGTGGTTTTTCTTGCAGGATTCTGGAGACAACATGAGGAAATAGGATGGGAATCCCACAGCTACTCTGGCACAACAAGTTCGGGATTTGAAGGAAGAAAAGATTGAAAGAGGAAGTTCCACCAAAAGGAGAGCCGCTCCTGTTTCTCACAGCCAAAGTGATGTCATTAACAAGATTACAGCTATGTCCCCACCTACTAACAAGAAGGAAACACAAGCTTTTCTAGGTGACACTGGCTTTTGTAGAATGCATATCCATGAGTACAGCCAGATTGTGAGCCCTCTCTACCAGGTCACTAGCAAGAAGAACGATTTCCACTGGGGCCCTGAACAGCAGCAAGCCTTTGCCCAGATCAAACAGGAGATTGCCCATGCAGTAGCCCTTGGCCCAGTCAGGACGGGACCAGATGTGAAGAACGTACTTTATTCGGCAGCCAGGAGCCATGGTTTCTCTTGGAGCCTGTGGCAGAAGGTGCCTGGCGAGACCAGAGGCCGACCCCTGGGATTCTGGAGCAGAAGTTACAGAGGGTCCAAAGGTAATTACACTCCCACAGAGAAGGAAATCCTGGCTGCCTATGAGGGAGTCCAAGCTGCTTCAGAAATTATTGGTACGAAAGCACAGCTTCTCCTGGCACCCCGACTGCCAGTGCTGGGGTGGATGTTCAGCGGAAAGGTTCCCTCCACCCATCATGCCACCAGTGCCACGTGGAGCAAGTGGATTTCCCTTATCACTCAGAACGCCCAGATTGGAAAATTAAATTTCTCTGGGATTTTGGAAATAATTGCAAACTGGCCAAAAAAGAAAGTTTTGGTGTCGCAGATGAGGAACAAGAACCAGTGACACGGGCTGAAGGAGCTCCCCCATACAACCAGTTACCAGCAGAGATAGCACGCTATGCTTTATTCACTGATGGCTCCCGTCGCATCGTAAGGATGAATCGGAGATGGGAAGCAGCTGTATGGAGCCCTACACGATGGGTTGTAGAGATTACTGAAGGAGAAGAAGGATCTAGTCAATTTGCTGAACTCAAAGTCATCCAACTGGCCTTAAATATTGCCAAAAGAGAAAGGTGGCCAAAGCTCTATTTGTATACTGATTCCTGGATGGTAGCCAACGCTCTGTGGGGGTGGCTGAAGAAATGGAAAGAGGCGAACTGGCAGTGTAGAGGAAGACCAATCTGGGCTGCTGATGAGGCATTGCCACTCGGGTAGAAAAACTACTTGTCAAGGTTCGCCATGTAGATGCCCATGTCCCCAGAAGCAGAGCTGATGAAGAGCAGCGAAAAAAACCAGCAAGTAGATCAGGCTACAAAGATAGGGGGGTTGGAAATAGATTTGGATTGGGAACATAAGGGAGAGTTGTTCCTGGCTTGATGGGCCCATGATGCCTCAGGCCATCAGGGTAGGGATGCCACCTATAAGTGGGCACGAGACCGAGGGGTGGATCTTACCATGGACACCATTACCCAAGTTATTCATGACTGTGACACTTGCGCTGCCATCAAGCAGGCCAAGCGGGTGAAGCCCCTCTGGTATGGTGGGCGGGGGTCCAAGTACAAGTATGGGGAGGCCTGGCAGATTGACTATACCACACTGCCTCAGACCCGCCAGGGAAAACGTTATGTGCTGACCATGGTGGAAGCCACCACTGGATGGTTGGAGACCTACCCTGTGTCTCATGCCACTGCTCGCAACACCATCCTGGGCCTGGAAAAGCAGGTCCTTTGGAGGCATGGTACCCCTGAGAGGATCGAGTCAGACAATGGGACTCATTTTAAGAATAACCTCGTTAGCACCTGGGCTAGGGAACGTGGTATTGAGTGGGTGTACCATATCCCTTACCATGCACCAGCTGCAGGTAAAGTGGAGAAGTACAATGGATTGTTGAAGACCACCTTAAAGGCTTTGGGTTGGGGATCTCTCAAGAACTGGGAGCAGCAGCTGGCAAAAGCCACTTGGTTAGTCAACACTCAAGGTTCCACCAACTGAGCAGGTCCCACCCAGTCTGAGTGCCTTAATGTAATAGATGGAGACAAAGTCCCAGTGGCCCATGTTAGAGGGTTGCTAGGGAAGACAGTATGGATTCATCCTGCCTCGAGTACAGGCAAACCCATTTGTGGGATTGCCTTTGCTCAAGGACCAGGATATACTTGGTGTATAATGCAGAAGGATGGAACAACCCGCTGTGTACCTCAGGGAGATCTGATTAAAGGATAAATTATGCACAAATATTATTGTTGAGTGTTAACACCATTGTATGCTAGATCTTATGAATATGAGATAGAAGGAAATGTGTAAGTGACAAAGGCCTGAGCAAGTGAGAAAATATGTAAGTGTTGAAGGTTTGAGCAAGTCAGAGGAAGTTTTCATATTGTGTTTAGTGAGTGTGTATCCAAATCGTGTGTCAATGATCACAATATGGGATAAGGGGTGGAATGTTCTGGGTTGATGTTGTGACTAGCTCCTCTCCCTGCCCCCGCCATGGAGCTGCAGGCCCCTCCCCCGGGCTGTTTTATCTAGGCTGCTGTTTCTGCTGGCCCTGTTGCCGCCGCTGCTGCCGCCGCTGCTGCTGCTGCCCCTGCTGCTTTTGCTTGCCCCCGGCTGCTCCTCTCCCTCTCTCCCTTCTTCCCCTCATCCCCAAGATTTGCACCGGCTTCAGAGGAGACAAATCTGAACTTCAGAGACTGCCTCTGGAAGTCTGCCAAAGAAGCTCTGCCACCCTTCCCAGCAAAGATCAACTGAGTTTGTCTCTCTCGGTGAAAATTTTTTGGTCATCTGGGTCTGTGCTGGGAAGTGTTTCTCTTGTGTTTTTGTCAATAAATAAGTTTTTTCCACTTTCCCCTGAAGAAAATTCTTTTCGAGCCCGGTGAAGGAAGGAATTGTTGGGGCATGGAGGGGGCAGCTCCTTTGGAGGTCTTTCCCCAAATTTGTCCTAAACTTAGACAGCAGTGCAGCAGCTGCTCCTTCTGTTCCCAGGTCTGGCTCTTCCCAGTTTCTGACCTTGACTGGTTTTGTCCCTCTTGCTGTGCCCTCTGTTCCCCCTGTGCTCAGTGGCTGCTGCCCAGGAATGTGGAACTGGCACAGATCAAGGGCTCCAGCCCCTCCTTTCTCTGTTCTTGGAGCTGCCTGCTCACAGCAGCCTTTTCCATCTGGAAGCTCCACATGGAGAGGGAGTCCCCACTTCTTTTCCCTGCACAACCTCCAGGAGCCCAGGGTTGCCATCTCGAGTCCCTGCTGGCACTGGGAGCTCCCAGGTGCCCCAGGCTGCTGTGACACCACTGCACACAGGAGGGAAGAGTGGCAGGGGCTGTGCTGAAAGTCAGCTCCATGTGCTGCTGCTGCTGCTGCTGTGGGGTCATTTGTGCAGCCCTGTCCCAGAGTCAGGGATCAGATCCAGGCACTGCTGCTCCCTCAGGATCAGCCACAGTTTGGGTGTTGATGTCAGTGCCAGCAGAAGCAGTGGCTGGAGCAGCGGGTGCTGACAGTGCCCCAAGCCCCAGGGCCAGAGGGGTCCCTGGGCTGGGGGCTGGGAGGGAGTTGTCCCTTGTTCTTCCTCTGCCCCACACAGAGCTGGGCTGGGCACAAGTGGGGTAGCACAGCAAACAAGGAGGCTATGAATCTCTTCCAGCCCTGTCTGCTCAGAGTTTGGCCCTTGGAGCTGCAGGTGGGCAAAGGCAGCTGCTCCTGCTCCCTCTGTGTGTGCCCGTGTTCAGCAGTGCTGCTCCATCAGTCTGTGCCCAGCAAGGGGAAAAGCCTCAGCCCTGCAGGGCCAGGAGCTGCCGGGCTCTGCCTGAGCAGCTCAGCCAGCACAAAGTAGCTGCTCCACACGGGAACCAGGAGCCAAGGACACTCTTTTTTATGGCATGTTTTCTGGTTTGAGGAAAAGAAAAGAAAAAATAAAAGGAAAAACCACAGAAAAAAATGTGAAAGATAAAAACAATATGAAGGTCTTGGAGAAAAATAGTTCACACCTTTGGATAAAGGGTAACTGATTTTTTTAAAACAAGAACTGCTATTTACTTTGTAAATGTGCTGATGGAATGGGTCCATCTTACTGACCTCAACAGACTTTTTAAAACAATTTTGGGGTTTATTTCCAAAATTGTTATTTTAAATTGTGGTTGAAGCAAGAGGAAATTGCTTTCTGCAGCTTCAAGCAGGACTGGGAAACTAAACTCTGTAAACCACCAAATCCTTTAGAATCTTCTCACCCTTCAAATGAGGTGCACATTTCCTTTAAATTGTCAGTGATTTCTTAAAGATGGACAGTCCCACTTACAGCTTTTGCTCTGGTTTGGAGGTGCAGAAGGGCAATTCTCCATCCATCAGCTCCAGGCTGCACTGCCTTAGGAACACGGCCCGCTCACCAGGTTTTGCCCACTCACGGCACTTCTAGAGGAGGAAGAAAGTGCAACTGCACAATTCCAGCCAAGAAGGAATGAAGAGTGGGACAGACAAAACATCCTGTGGAGATCCAGGGGTTCTGCTGGAGAGTTTGAGTTCTTGCCCATTGGGTGTGTGTCCCTAACTGCAATCTCCTGGCTGCAGGACAGTCTCCCTCGGCTGCAACAGCAGAAAGCTCAGGTGGTGCGCTCGGAACGGGCTTGTCTGATGAAAAGCTGGCAGAGCCCTGTGCCCAGGGCTGGGGCATTGCCAGGGCATGGCAGGGACACGAGCAGGGCACAGGCAGAGCTCACAGGTGCTCAGCACTGGCAGGGGCTGTGTCATGTCCCAGAGGGGGCTGTGGCACAGCAGCACTTCTGTGGCTGTGTCATGGAGCCAGAGAGCAGCTGTGATGTCAGAAAGGGGCTGTGTGACAGCACAGGGTAGGTACTGTGAGGTCACAGATTGGGCTGTGACGTCACAGAACAGCCTGTGATATTGCTGAGTGGGCTGTGACAGCACTGGACGGTTGTGTGACACCATAGAGAGGGCAGTGAAGTCACAGAGGAGACTGTGCCATCATAGAGGGTGGCTCTGTGATATCAGACAGCAGACTGTGACATTACAGAGAAGCTGTGTGATGTCCCAGAGAAGGCTGTGGCACCAGAGGGTGTGTTCTGCCATCACAGGGTGGCTATGTGACATCAGAGAGGGGCTGTGACATTCTGGAGCAAGATGTGACATCACAGAATGGCCGTGTGACATCCCAGGGAAGATTGTTTGACATCACAGCAATGACTGTGACTTCACAGATCACAGAGGCTGTGTGACAACATATGGGCTATATGACATCAAAGGGCAGTGTGACATCACAGGGTGCTGTATGACATCACAGGGGCTGTGTGACATCACAGGGCTGTGTGACAGCACATGTGGCCGTGTGACATCACTGGGGGCTGTGTGACATCACAAGGATTGTGTGACATCACAGGACTGTGTGACATCACATGGGTTTTGTGACATCACAGGGCTGTGTGACATCACAATGACTGTGTGACATCATAGGGTGCTGTGTGACATCACAGGGTGCTGTGTGACATCATAGGGTGCTGTGTGACATCACAGGGCTGTGTGACATCACAATGATTGTGTGACATCATAGGGTACTGTGTGACATCATAGGGTGCTGTGTGACATCACAGAGCTGTGTGACATCCCAGGGCTGTGTGAGGTCACTGGGGAGGTCACTCTGCCCCGTTCCCCCCTCACAGTCCCCCCTCACAGTCCAACGCTGCTCGTGCACAGGGGGGTCCTGTGTCCCCCCAGGTCCCCCCGCCCCCCATGCCGCAGCCTCCCCCAGAGGATGTTCCACGAGATCGACCCCAGAGCCTGACATGGGGACAGGGGCCGGGCCCTGGGGGTGGCACAGGGGGACAGGGACCCCCCGGCAGCGTCCCCGTGTCCCAAGGCCAGAGCCTTGGCCAGGGCTCCGTCACCCTGTTATGAGCCAGGGGCTGAGAGCATTTAAAAAATCCCCAGCACGGGATCAGCAAAAACCAGATTTAATGTTAAGCTACAGCACTGTGATAAATGATCTCCCCTGAAGGTTGTCAGTGAGGATTGTTAGAGAATTGGAATTGTCACTTACCTTATCATGTGATACACTGTTCTGTATGACCCCTGTTCATTCTTTAATCCAGTTGTTGTATTCCCTTCATTAAATCCAGTTCGTTGTATTCCCTGTTCCAGTTTGTTCCCTGTTACTTCCCACTTCTGCCCTCTCCCCTTCCTCATTTCCGGCCTGGCTGCTGCTGCTCCCCTCCTGTCCATCAATTGAAAGAACGCGCCCAACATGTAAAATCGCAAAGCTCCCGAAACACCAGTCTTCAGGGGAGTTCCCTTGAAGAGAAAAAGCCCCTGGAACAGTGAGCCTGTACAAGATTCGGGAACCCTCCAGACACCACACACTCAGCTACGGAACCAACTGCTAAAGATTGCCTTCCTCCTCCTGTTGCAAAGTCACCATCTTATGAAAAGCGAATTTACATACAAACAGCCCTAAACAACACTAGACACAGCAAGTCTATGGGCAGTCCCACGCACTTAGAAATGCACACCCCCGTTTCTGTGAGAGTTCACAGGGGGTGTGTGTGGTACCTCGTTTCTGGCATGGCTAGGCAGCAGTAGCACCACAGAACATGCCCTTAGGTTCCCCTGCTGCTTCTAGTAATAAAGAGCTCCGTAGTTGAAGGCTTCGGTTCTGGGCACGGGGCTCTCCGGCCGCTCTGGGATTGATGATCACCCACAGCAAGGGGAGAGAACAGGAGAAAGAGAGAGAAGGAGATTGGCGATCAGGGCTCGCAGTCGCAGCGCCCAGTCCTGCTCCGCCGGGGCTCGGAGCCGCAGCCGCAGGAAAAAATGGTGCTCGCCCCACTTTTGGGCCGGAGCCGGCGGGTTGCAGGCAGAGCTGGAGCGCAGGCCCCCGGGAGCTGAGCACAGTCCGGCCCGGGGTCCTGCAGTGCGCGGCCGAGGAGGGTCCCGGGGGATCCCAGGAGGGGATCCAGGGGAATTCCCAGGAAGCGCTGGGGCAGGGGCGCTCTTGGGGGTCCCGGGGGGCGGCCAGAGCTGAGGGGACCCTCGGCCCCGGACTCTTTGATCGCCATTCTGGACCCGGAGGGGCCCCTACACCCCCATTCCCGGGCGCCTTGATCCCCCCAACCCCCATTCCCCAGCCATGCGTTCCACCATGCACTCCCTTATCCAGCACCAGTAACCCCCGCACCCTTTCCCGGCCATCCCGCCTCTCCTGGCCCGCACAGTCCCTTGTCCTTGACCCAGAGACCTCTTGCACCCCTATTCCTGCCTTTTCCCAGCACCCAGCCCATCCTTCCCTCAACACTGGGGACACCTTTGACCCCTATTCCCGGCCATCCCGGCTTTCCCCACCCTGTGCTGCAGGGTGGGGACACCGGGGACCCTTGGAGCTCCCTTTGCTGCATCCAGGGAACCCCTGCTGCAGGAGGTTTCCACCTGTGCCCTCCTGTCCCACGGCAGCGTCTGCGGATCCCATGGGCTTGCCAAGGATGGCTGGGAATTCCTCTCCTTCCAGCTGCGATCCGGGACATTTGTGGTGGCCAAGGTCACCAAGAGGTGCTGGGAAACTGAGGAGATCGAGGCTGAGGAATTCACAGATGACCTGGGGCACACCTGCCAGGAATGTCTCTGAAAATATGGCAGGGATGAAACCAGAAGGGGAAGAATCCCATGGAAGTTCCCTCTTGGAGTGCTCTGCCTGGGGTGCTCTGTGCAGTGCGGCAGACAGTGAGAAACACTCCTAGGCTGTCACTCATCACAGTTCTCAGGGTTTTGGGTGAGATGCCTGCAGCAGATCCAGGTCTGAGGGGAGTTCAGGGGGGTCCCCGGGGATTTGCAGAGAACCCCCCGGTCCCCCCAGGATCTCCCTGTACATGCTGGCGCTGCCCGAGCGCAGTGAGAAGGTTCATACCCAGCACGGGGTCCCAGCTCTGTCACCGGCATCGCCCAGGTACCCCCAAAACCTCCCGGGAACTCAAATCCCTCAAGACTCCACTGCCGGAATCAACGGGAATGGTGTTGCACTTTTCGTGCAGTTTCAGTGGGGCCTCCAATTGACGGCTCTTTAAAGCGGCGATGGTAGAGACAATCCCTAAAATCCACAATGGGGGACAAAACATCCCCTACAGGGGGTTGTAGTGGGGACTCCCCTACAAATATCGCTTTAAGCCGTCATGATTCCCCCTTAAAAGGGGCCTTTGGGGCTGTGGCTCCACAAATACCCTAAAATGGAGAGGAAAAAGCACCCTTGTAGTGGTGGGATCCCCCCCCAAAAAAATTAAAAAGAGAAAAACTACTCTTCAAATGGACCGAAGAGTTTTAATC
>NW_027635386.1:0-33262 GCF_903797595.1 Erithacus rubecula | reverse complement strand
ACAAAAATTGGTCATTACATGCAGTATGCAGAATATTTTGCATCCACAGATATCTTGGAGGGTGTAGGGGAGTATTCTTGCAATCTGAGGGCTCTTGAAGGTCTTCCTGAGCATTGTGCATTTGCTCTGTGTTGGTACTGCTGCATATTTTTGTGCTTTTACTCCCAGGCTCATGGCTTGTGACTTATTGCTCAAGATATTGTGATTGTTGTGCTTTGAGCTTGATGTCTGAAGACAGTAACTGTAGCACTTGCTCTGCTAGATCAGATTTAGAAAACCAAACCCTGTTGTTGGGATGTAATTCCTTCAGTGTAAATTCAAGTTAAGGTTAATATCATCTAAGCTCCACTGTTAGCCTTTCTAAGTCATGAGCTGTGCAGTAAAGGGCAATGGAAAAACTTCATTTGATCCCAGCTCTTGGGTCTTTGGAGAGAACAAATAACTGAGGACTGAAGGGAAAAGTGTCTTGTTAGAGTTTGACAGGAAAATTTTCAACATAAGGCTTAAGGAGCTGTCCCTGATGAAAGACAAGTAACAGGATATGTCTTCGTGGCTGAAAGACAAGAAATTTTAATGCATTTTTATCCTTTGGTATCCAAAAGGTCAGCTTAATACTCAGGTTTAACACAGAATAATGTGATGGAAAAGTGATAACACTTGGATAGAATAGGTTGAAATGCTGTTGCATTGATTCTATTTCTCGTCCTATTGCTTCTTCTTTTTAGCTTGGTAATTGTGAAAGAATTTGGTCTTACCATCTCTGTCTCAGGCTAAATGCAGTGAGTCAACCAAACTTTCTGATTTTCTCAAATATCTGAGCTTTTCTGTATGTCTGTTTGCAGTCCATTGTTCCCTGTAGAGGGAGATTTGCTAAACCTCTCAGCAAGACAACATAAACTCCCCCCTGTATATGGCAGAATGCTGAATGCTTCTAATTTAAAGCAGTGACTGAATGGACAATGAGGCAGGAAGCAGCACAACATCAATGTATTCAGAGTGGTTTGATATCTTTACTACCCCAAAAATATTGATAATGCAGCATGAAGCTGAGTTGTGTGTCAGACCACAAAGTGTGGGGCTGCACTGTCGGATGGAAAAATCTTCAAGGGACTCAGCTGTTATCCTGTGATCTTCAAATAATCTCTTACATTAAAAACATTTGGAATATGTTGATAACTATTTTGTATTTTAAGCAGTATTCTGGTTATTTACTGGCAACTAGTGATGACTTTGAAGTCACTGAAAGCGTAGCAGAGCTAATCATTGCATTGGCCTATGGAAGTGCAACACAGGAAATGTTTGTAAAAATGTTATTTGTATTTTTTTTCATCCATTTCTAGATATGCCTTATTGTAGTGCATCACATCCCCTCTAAGCTGTAATGCAAGGGGCTCCTCCATGTGTTTCTAAAAACCACAGCTTCCTAAATTCCCTGTTACTGCTAAATGCAGGACTTGGTTTGTATTTATTTTGTAATTCTGTATCTTGTACTGAATGAAAATCTTGTCAATGCAGTGTATTGCAAGAAAGTTGCATCAGTACCCTCCAAGAGTTTACATTAATTTAGTCTGCAGTTATATGATTATTATCTGTAAATAATATCTGATGGGCTTTAAGCACAGTTCCATAAACCTTGCTAACTTAACCAAGAAGCAGAATTTACCCTGCAGAATACCCTTTTAACATTAAAGAAATTAACTTTTTAAATATGACTTGTTCAAAAAAAAAATTTCTATGTAATGTATGGAAGAACATGAGTTAAAGGACTTTTGCCATCGAATTTGTGGAAGCTAATTTTAGTTATTTTTTTGTGAGATATTTGTAAGCAGTCCACAGTCTCGAATGTGTCTTTGGGTTCATGTATCTCTCATAAAATCTCAAAATGTGTACAGCTACTGTCAGCTTCATATCTACTTGCGTGATAAATCAATACCTGAGGATGACACAGATACTCCAGGAGATTCCCACATGCCATTCCTTGGCTTGGATGCTCTATGGCTGGCTGTAATTCAGCTCATCAGGGTGTCTCTTGACCACCAAGGATGACAAGTATTCATTTCACTCTATATCATAAAATGTATCTTTTATACCTCTTTACAGAGCCTTTCTTCCTTTCGTGTCTTGTTCTGCCCTCTGTTAGCTCTTGTCTGGGAAATTCTTCCTCTCATGACTCTGCAAGCTTGGCCCAGTGTCAGGAAAATTCACCAAAGGAAAAGGCATAGACTATCCAAGGGGGTTTTATTACCTGTTGTTTTTTCAGTTGAGATATTTGTGTACAGTTTAGATCCTTCTCCAAACCAGGGATCTGAGACACCACACAAATATGGTATAAATTTGACCTGGAGGAAATCCACTTCTCTCTTATTTCATACTGTCTTGGACAAAGAAACGAGTAGTAAGTGCAGATCAGTGACATTTTAGTCAACTAAGCCCTGAGGAAGTCAAACTAATTGTCAAGAAGTTTAGGAGTCTGGCTCGTGGTCAATTCTAAAATGTTTTCTGAAGTGCTGCCTAATAGCCATGAAGTATGAGCAATGTCAAAGACACAGCTGAAGTAGCTGTGGGGAGAGGATTTAGTCCTCAGCCATGTTACACTGCGAGGAAAACATTCCCACATCCCAGCCTGTCCTTGCAGACCTGGGAGCAGGGCTGCTCCCTGGCACACCTATAGAGCTGACCTGGAAATGACGTTGGGATATGCTGAGATGATGGCTGGATTTGGGGGTGTCTATTTTCCTCAGAATTCTGCCCAGCCATGATTCAAATCTCAGGAGTAATGATGGAAGAGAAGAACTGTCAGGAGCAATTCCGGCTCCTGAGCGATGTGCAGAGCGTGCAGGGGGGACGGTGATGGGCTGGGATTTGATTTGCACAGCCACAGCAATACAAGGGTTAATTGTCTGTGGAGCTGCAGCAGGAGGGTTAATTTGGGCAGATTAGATTACCATGATTAGCGGTGCCTGGGGAGCAGCAGAAAGTGATTCACCATTTCAACTGGCTTGCTGCTGCTGGAATGAAAATAACCTGTGCAGAAAAGTCAAATTGGCATTGCTGAGAATATGAGAGTTGATTTTGAGGGGTGACTAGGCTTCTCATATGTCTGATTCAACACAACTAAAACAGTTTACACATTTCTTCTGAACTCAGAAAATATACACGGAAATTAACCCTGAGGGGCTGAACTATTTGAAATATCACATTTTAAAATGAGAGATCTGAAATATTCAAGTTAGTTTGTGTTTTTTTCAGGAATATAGCCAAATTAAATAGAAGTAATTTAAAATACATAAATAATAATAATTATTAATAACAGCAACAATTGCGTAGAGCCACAAAAGCTGAAATGCAATGGTAGCTTTGTTTTTGTCCTATATTTTTCTAAAACTAAGTAGAATAAAACAGAGTAAAATTTCTGAGAGGCAGGGTAGTATATATTGTATATATAGTAGACTATATTGTGCCTTCCTACTTGTCAGCAGTAAATTTCTATCTTTGCAAGGTAGCATTTGCCATTAATTTCATCTCTTAGTTATGCACATTGCATATTTTCTTAAACAAAGACTTAATCAGACAAATTATTTTGTTATTGTTATGGGCTGATGTTTGGACTGGCTCCTCTCCTTGCTTCCCCCGTGCAGCTGCCGGTCCCTCCCTCGGATGGTTTTTATCTAGGCTGGTGTTTTCCGGCTCTCTCTCTCTCTTGCTGCGCTTCGGTTGTGGGCTGTGTCTTGCTCTCTGCCGTCTGCTCAGCTGTGACCCCCTCCCCTGGCTTCTTTGGCCGTTTTTTCCCTTTTCCCCCAGCTGTTTTGTCTGTGCCCCTGTGTTGGCTTGTCTTGGGTTTGCTTTTGCTTGTCTTGGGCTCGCTTTAGCTTGTCTTGGGCTTGCTTTGGGCCTGCTCCCGGCTGCCCCTCCCCCTCTCTCCCTTCTCCCTGCTCCAGGGATTTGCACCGACTCCGGAGGACAAGGATCTGGACTTCGGGGGCCGCTGCTGGAGGTCGGCTTGGGAGGCTCTGCCACTCTCCCCGGCGAGGACCGGCTGGGTTTGTCTCATCTGGGTTTGGGTTGGGGGAGTGTTTCTTTTGTATTTTTGTTAATAAAAAGTTTTTTCCATTTTCACCACAAGAACAATTCTTTCTGAGCTCATTGAAGGAAGGAATTGTAAAAAAGAAAAGGGGGGGGGGGGGGCCCTTTGGAGCTCTTTTTTCCCCAAATTTGTCCTAAACTTGGACATACTTTTTGGCGCCCAACGTGGGGCACGAACCCACGACCTTCAGATTATCAGCACCAGAAAAAAGTGGAAAAAACTTTTATCTAATACTATGTTGGTTTCAGCTGTCGGCATGGCTAAGTTTCTTAAATCCATAATGTCTTTCGTGGTGGGGACCTGTTTGTATGTCGGCTCGTTAGGTTTCTTTGATGTTTTGATGCCTTTGTGGTCAATGGGTCTGTTTACTCATCCGGAGATAGCTCCGGTGTTGTCTTTGATGCGTAGTTTTTGTATGAAAGGAATGTTGACGAAAATGCTCATCGGGCTAGGCTTGGTTGCAATGGCTTACAGGAGATTTATGAGAATGTTGGAATCTGCTTCAGGAATGTATAAATCATGGTTTGTGTTATTTATTAGAGGAGAAGCAGGCAAAGAAGATTTCCTGCCTTTATTTCCTTTCCTCTCCTCTGAATCGGTTACATCTTTATTAGAAAACATTCAGATCTCCCTGATCTCCTTGAGTATTAAGGAAATCATCTTTATGGTAATTAATTTAGTAAGTCTTTGTTGCACCATTTACAGTCTATATAGAATGAAGGCTGAGATTTCTAAAGGGGCTGGGAAGACTCCTGATTTAGGAGTCAAGCTCGGCAGGAGGAATCTTGAGTGGAATGGCAAATGGGAGAAAATGGGCCAGATTTTAAAGGAATTTTCTGACCCCATAATCTGGGAATTCCCAACTGAAAAGATTCAGGATCCAATCGAGGTTGCAAGCTACTTAAAAGGGAAGTGCCAGGATGGTTCTAAAGAGAAAAGGATTATTACAGTGAGCTGGGCCCTAGCACATGCATATCGCACCCTGCTAGGCACTATAGAGCAGGAGACAGAGGAGAGGGAACAGGGAGATAAATTGTCTCCTATCCCAGTTACGCAGGTTGTTGCCAACACCCTAGGCCGAAACCCAGCAACTAAACTGGAGAATAAGCCCCAACCAATGGCTGTGGCTACCAGTACAAGAAGTGGGAAACGCACCAAGAAGACCGATCGGCCGGTGGAGGATGATGATGATGATGATGCTGGAGAGGGACCCTCGACACCTCCTGATGTAAAATTAGGAGTCAAGACAACTGGTGGGAGAGCAGAGACCAATAATGAGTCTTTTTCCCTGAAGGATCTTCGTGGATTAAGAAAAGATTACACCCGGAGACCTGATGAATCTATTATCAGCTGGCTGGTTCGTCTCTGGGATGCGGCAGGTGAGGCCACAGTTTTGGATGGCTCTGAGGCGAGACATTTGGGGTCTCTATCTCATGATCCTGTTATCGACCAGGGCGTGATGAGAGGGGCTAACCCTCAAAGTCTCTGGGAACGGGTCCTGGATAGTGTGGCACAAAGATATCTGTGTGCAGATGACTTATATGTTCAGCAGACCCGATGGAAAACCATAGAGCAGGGGGTCCAACGCCTCAGGGAAATGGCAGTAACAGAAATTATTTTTTCGGATGATGTAACAACTAGAAATCCAGACCTGGTACCATGCACACCGGTGATGTGGAGAAAGCTCGTGCGGCTTGGGCCACCTGAATATGCGTCTGCCCTAGCAATAATGAAGAGAGATGAGGTGTATGAGACAGTACTCGATATGGCAAAGAAGCTTCGTGCATATGCGGATGCAGTACACGGCCCGACTCATGCTAGGATTGCAGCTGTGGAAACACGTTTGCAAAACTTAGAAGATAAAATAGAGAAAAATCATCGGAGACTCAGGGAGGAGATTAAGGAGGACCTCCTCCAAATTTCAGCTGTACAGATTAGAAACCCTGATATCCAACGCAGACGTTACCCCAGTTGGGAGAGAGGGTACACTCCCCGAGCTGAGTTGTGGTTCTTCTTGCGAGATTCTGGAGAGAACATGAGAAGATGGGATGGGAAGCCTACTGCTGTTCTGGCACAACGAGTGCGGGATTTGAAGGAAGAAAAAATTTCCAAAAAGAAAGCCGCTCCTGTTTCTCGCAGCCAAAGTGCCGAATGTGATACTGATAATGACATGTCTGACCCTCTTGAGGGAACTTCTAAGATGTATGCCTCAGAAAAGAAGGAGCAACAGGCTTAGAGGGGCCCTGCCTCTAGCCAGGGGGAGGCAAGGGAGAACCGTGTTTTTTGGACCGTGTGGATTCGATGGCCTGGCACTTCGAAACCACGGAAATATAAAGCTTTAGTGGACACAGGTGCACAGTGTACGATACTTCCATCAAGACACGTAGGAGCAGAATCTGTTTCAATTGCTGGTGTGACAAGTGGATCGCAGGACTTCACCCTGGTGGAAGCGGAAGTAAGTTTAACTGGAAAGGATTGGAAGAAACATTTTATTGCGACTGGTCCAGAGGCCCCATGTATTTTGGGCATAGATTACCTTCGGAGTGGATATTTTAAGGACCCAAAGGGACTAAGATGGGCATTTGGAATTGCAACTGTGATGGCAGAGCGCATCCGGCAATTGAACACCTTGCCTGGACTGTCTGAGAATCCAATTACAGTAGGACTTCTGCAGGGAGAAGAACAACAAGTACCAATTGCCACTTCAATAGTGCACCGTCGGCAGTACAGAACAACGAGAGATGCCGTGATTCCTATTCATAAGATGATCCGAGAGCTGGAAAGCCAAGGGGTGGTCAGTAAAAACCCACTCACCCTTTAACAGCCCCATTTGGCCTGTGCGTAAATCTGATGGGGAATGGAGACTGACTGTGGACTATCGGGCATTGAATGAAGTGACTCCACCGCTGAGCGCTGCCGTGCCAGACATGCTGGAACTCCAGTACGAGCTAGAGTCCAAGGCAGCAAGGTGGTATGCCACCATTGTATACTAGATTCTATGAATAGAAAGAAATGTGTAAGTATTGAAGGTTTAAGCAAGTCAGAAAATTTCCATATCGTGTTTAGTGAGTGTGTATCCCAATCGTGTGTCAATGATCACGATGTGGGATAAGGGGTGGAATGTTATGGGCTGATGTTTGGACTGGCTCCTCTCCTTGCTTCCCCCGTGCAGCTGCCGGTCCCTCCCTCGGATGGTTTTTATCTAGGCTGGTGTTTTCCGGCTCTCTCTCTCTCTTGCTGCGCTTCGGTTGTGGGCTGTGTCTTGCTCTCTGCCGTCTGCTCAGCTGTGACCCCCTCCCCTGGCTTCTTTGGCCGTTTTTTCCCTTTTCCCCCAGCTGTTTTGTCTGTGCCCCTGTGTTGGCTTGTCTTGGGTTTGCTTTTGCTTGTCTTGGGCTCGCTTTAGCTTGTCTTGGGCTTGCTTTGGGCCTGCTCCCGGCTGCCCCTCCCCCTCTCTCCCTTCTCCCTGCTCCAGGGATTTGCACCGACTCCGGAGGACAAGGATCTGGACTTCGGGGGCCGCTGCTGGAGGTCGGCTTGGGAGGCTCTGCCACTCTCCCCGGCGAGGACCGGCTGGGTTTGTCTCATCTGGGTTTGGGTTGGGGGAGTGTTTCTTTTGTATTTTTGTTAATAAAAAGTTTTTTCCATTTTCACCACAAGAACAATTCTTTCTGAGCTCATTGAAGGAAGGAATTGTAAAAAAGAAAAGGGGGGGGGGGCCCTTTGGAGCTCTTTTTTCCCCAAATTTGTCCTAAACTTGGACAGTTATTTAACATGCCATGCTTGGATATTACAATTAGACAAACTCTTGAAGTCATAACACCTATAATTGTGGTACATATGTATTATTGTTACTACAGTGGTATAAGTAACCTGCTAGTAATATAACTGTATGTATGGTCTTACTATTCATTAGTGCAATTACTTAAAATAAGTGCTCTAGAAATTGTTCTTAATTTAGATTTTAAACTGTTCTTATTACAGTTGATTTATTAATGATTGGGCAGTGTGTATCTAATAACAAATAGTCCCCAGTGATATTAATTATCAATCAGAATTCATTTAATAGTCAATAAATAACCTAATAAATTTAAATTTTGCAACCCATTGTCTAATACTTAAAGCAAGGCATGGGGAAATTGGAGATATACATATACCTAGATATAGATATATATATATATCTGGTACATAGCAGTGTGTATGTACTTTTTTTTATAAAGGTTTTGTCCTGCTATTTCAAGTGGGTTTTTTTGTTTCTTAAGCATATGCAAAGCTACCAGCTTGTTATTTTAACGAAACCCAGTGAGAATAAATTATTTTTATTAATACTGTGCATGTCAAAACCTTGCAGTGAGTCAAATAACAAAAGGAGCATTCATTGTCTCTTTCCCCCATTGATACTATAGGAGTTGGAGTTACAAGATTCAGACATAAAGTGAAACAGTGAAAGATTATAAGAAAATACTGCTTCTTCACAAAGCATTTCTCACTACAAGAGATAGTTTAGCAGTTTGTTTTGTTTTTTTTTTTTTTTTTTTTGCTCCTGACACTATTTTGAGTAAATCTGAGCTTCTAAGACATGCTCAAGGCAATTAAATATTTATGTTCCCCAAACTGAATTTTTAAATAACATTTTCTGTTTACAGGAATCAGGTTTGCTTTGGTTTTATGACTTTTCTTACAGGTTATAAGATAGATTTTTTCTTTTTTTTTTTTTTTTTTTTTTTATTGATGGAAAAAGACTGTAAAGACTTGGCTCTGCTGAAAAAAAGCAATAGGCAACATGAGTATAATGTTGTGTTCCTCCATATTTCTATTTTTATGTCCTATTACCTGTGATATTTTCCATTTTGCCTCCTATTAGGCCTGAAATTGGAAACTATTTAAAACCTAACAAACCCCAGAGTTTATCCCTGTTCTTTGAATAGCAACAGAGGCATGGCTATTATGGTCTGACATACAAATGAAGAACAAGCTCTGCTCTGCAGCAGGTACTCAAGTGGAACTATTGCAAGTGGGCTATCAGCAGAAGTGAAACGCTGGCTGCTGACTGTGCTGCTTTTGGCCACAGACTGCTGCCTTCACAAATCCTGTTTGTCCTTCTGCCTTCTTTGTGGTTTGTATGGACTTGATTGCAAATGAAGCACTTGCCCTCTCAGCTGGGAGTTCCAGCAGGTCAGCTGCAGGAGGAGGCTACTGGCAGCTTACCATCACCAGACTCCTTTTAGCCAACCCTATCCATTTCCTTTGCAGATCCTGTTTTTCCATGTGATTATAAAGAAAACAAACCCACAACATCTTCCCTAAACTGATTTTGTAAATGTTGTTTAATTGTTTGCTTCACTCAAATGAACAATTTCTTCCTGTGGAAGAAATTATGTTTTATGTAAATAAAACACTATGCAGTAAACTAGAGGAAGGCAGGGAGCAGCTAAACTTCCTAGGACTCAAAAACTTCACATTTGGTGTGACTGTATAGTAAATGTTAGCAGAAAATTTTAAAAAGTTGTCTTTCTTTAACTTCTATTGAAGCATTTACCCACTGTTTAATGTGCTTTCATTGTTACTCTCCATTATTTTCCCTGTTACATTTTTTGATTGGAAATGGTTTGCTGTAGTAGCTTTTCCCATTGCAACAGAGTAAGAAGCCATAACTAAAAAACTGTTACTTTTTTATGATTCAAAAATAATGGAAGCTTTATTAAAATAGAAAATATTCCCAACTCTCCTCTCCCTACCCCTCTTCAAATCCTGTTTTAAAATTACAGAACTCTGTACTCTATTACAAAAAAATGCTCTCCATCAAGAAAATTGAGACATCTACCTGGAAAAATCTAGAAATATTGTTCTTTGTGCTCTTCAATGACATTCTTCACTCAGAAACCACAAAGAACAAATCATTTCAGTGAAGCAGATAAGAGAGTTACTTGCATTTCCTCTTTTGGTCTAGCAGCCATTCCTGTAGCTCATGTGATGATGATTTGGGCAGGAACATAAGAGTTGAAACTATGGGGTGAATATCAGAATTTAAACTGAAGTAAATGAAACTGCAGTAATAGTGGAATATTGCAGTACTAGTGCTTATTACAAATAATTTTAAATATCACAAATAGTTAAAATGAGCGACAGAAGTCTAAATTCCTATGTTAACCTCCAAGTACAGGTCCTGAAAAACTTGGGGATTAATATTTCCTTTGATTTTGTGTCAGAAAACCACACACAGTGGAGCTGTTCATGCATTGAGGGCAATCTCCTTTGTGGGTTTTTTGAGATCAAGTGCTTCAAGCAGTACTAGTGTGAACAGCAGCAGCTTAAAGCACTTCCTAATCTTAAAGAGAGCATAAGTAACACTCTGCTTCAACAGGGTGGGTTTGAACCAGATTTAGCAACACGATTTGCCTTTTCCTGTGTTTTGGTTTTAATTTTACTTAACACTGAATTGTTTTAGCATTGGAATACTTTAGAGTATTCAGCACTTATATATACAGTTTACCAGAGGAAGCAAGAATAAGGGTTCTAGAGTTTTGTTCTTGGTGTTAATTGTAATGTGAGTTTTGTGGCTAAACCCCCAGAAATTGTGTGAAATTGGAAATTCTAAGGAGTCAAGGATTAGATTTTGAGTTGGTTCTGTTATTCAGGTGCAGATTGGAATGATTTGTTCAAACTCTGTTACATGACATCTGTAGTAAGTGAATGCCAGAAGATTTGAAGATTTATTCTGAGTCTGTTTCAATCTTGAATATAATTCCAAAATTATTTATATCTAGTCCCTGTAGATTGAAAAACATTTGAGACTAATTACATCATATATTGGGGATTAGAAGAAATGGGGATAATATGTGAGAACTGGGGAGAGAAAATTATTGTCTTCCAATAAAGTAGCTACCAACCCAGATCTTGTCATATATTATGAATAATCTAGTTTTTGCTAGAATCCTGCTATGTATTCAAGACAATATGGCTGGTAAAATCAGCTGTGGGAGTACTGTTTTCTCAGGTACTTTTGTACCAGAAGATGGAGCTGAAGGGCCTGGATTCAGCAGGCTCAAGGTTCTAGTAGTGCTGACCTGACTTCTGTTATCTCATGGATGATATCAAAAAAGGAAAATTGAGATCACAGTTATTTCATCATTTAATAGACCTGTAATCATTAAAACAAAGAAAAATCCACGAATAAAACCAGAACCTAAGTGAAGTCAATTTAAATGGTTAATGGAAAAAGACAGGTTTCAGTGGGAAAGATCCATAAGGTCATGCATAACTTGTTTTCCCTAATAAATACTTACAGATGGATTTTAAATTCCAGTGTGACAGGTCTCAAAGGTAAAGCTGAGTGTTATTCTTATATAAGATCATTCACACCTGATTGTCTGCAGGACTTTTACTGAATTAAGAAAAGCAAGGGATGTGATTCTGCAAACTTTTTCACAGCAGACCTCATATAGAAACTGTTGCTGTGGAATTTTTAAGCAAGATGCCCAACACGAATTACTTTGAAGAGCTAATGTATGTTTGGATCCTCTGATGAATGGCACTGAGGATAAGTATTTTGCAAACTGTTTTATGCCTTACAGAGCCCCAGCCATGAAACAAGCCCACATGAATGCCATTTTCAGGGTTTCTAAGCAAAATAAAAGTATGTACATTTTATTAACGCAGATGGCGACATTTTAAAAAAGAATCCTCATCATTCAAGAACATTGCAACTTCCCCCTCTCCCTCCCACTAATACTGTAGGCACTAAGGATCTAACTAACCCTGCAAAAATAACCTTAGAGAAGTTTCATTATTTCCTTTTTTAATAGCAACAACTGCAAATGTGTACATAATGTTGCTGCCACTTCATCGACCTCTTGTAAGGACCCTGTGGAAGTCATTAGGAATTTTGTTTTGTTTTCAAAACAAATCTTTAAAAGCACTCTGAAAATAAGTCCTTCTTCAATATTTGGCTTAAAACGTAGTCTATTCTATTTTGCACAAAATCCTCATTGTTTTATTAAGAACTCCTCGGGATGTTTTTCATTGTTGGACATTAATCCATTCCATCTTCCAGACAAACCAGTGCTTGTAGAATTTGGTTTCCTTGAGGTTGCTGCTGGAGTAATAGACAACTCTTGGATTTCTCACAGGAGACACCCCCGTGTTTTATCGTCCTTGCCTTCCATTCTTCTTCCTAGCATCCATTTATGCTTTAAATTGTTGTAAACACCATCCATGACCAACAAAACACCAGTGCCAGAATTTGGTTTCTGCTTTCAAACTCATGACATGGCACAGTGTGGTCTGATGCCCTGGTGCTACTGCAGATTTTTGAAACAAGCAGGACAAATGATATTTATGTTGTCATATTCTGAAACCAATCATTTTATAATAGAACTACAACCTTTGAGTCACTTTGCGAAATTACTTGAATGGTGCTCTGTGTTTCACCCAGTTATTTCATTAAGTCCCTAAATATTTAACTATTTCTTCAAATGATCATTGCATTACTATTATATAGAATCCCTTGATATGAATGCTCTATCCAAGTGGGTTTTTGTGAATGGTTAATACTTTCTTAGAAGAATGAGACCCATGCTCTTCAGAGTTCACAGATGAAAGGCTGTAGTTCCAGAAGCACACCTACTTTTGATATTCCCAGTGGCACCCTGCCACGGTTCTAGTGTGCAAAACACAAGTTTTCATAAAACTCTTGTCCCTTTGCTATTTCATTTACTCCTGAATAATTAACATAAATACATCTGTGTATTGCATCAATATGCATGTGAGATTCTTGCTAGATTATTATGATTCTGTGGTAACCTGAGTGTGATTAATAACAAACAATAGTAAATGCTGTGTCGTGGTCAGCAATAAACCAGTGGACTTGAAAATTTCAGACAACACACTTCTATTAATTTTCTGCCATGTAAAGCTCTCAGGTAAATCAAAAGATCTGGTTCACAGGAGTAGCAGAGAACTGCAGATTTATTCAGGAGGTCTGTAATTTACATCCACTTCTACTTGACTCCCTCCTCTAACGTGTCAATAACATCCTCCTGCTTATTAAAATTGATTAATAGGCAAACTATGGGGTCAGGGAATGCAGAACTCACCTTTTAAATCTATCCCCAAATATTCAAAATACTGTTTCCCTTCAATGGAGAAACTAATGATTTTAAATCTTCCTGTTTTGCATAAAATTGCTGCATAATTTCTAAAGGCTTTGCTATTACATTATTCCACTGAAAATTGGTAGTGAGGTCTCAAGTCACTCTTCTTATGGGTCTGGTTTCAGAACCTTGCACAGAGAGAGAAATAATATTCCTCAGGCACCTGACTAAATGAGTGACTGCTGGAGTGAAACATTATCTATTCTATTTTTCCTTGGGGAAAACATCATTGCAGTAATGGAATCTGCTTAGACCTACTAAAGAGAATCCCTCCTGGAGCATTCATACCTTCAGTGGGATTGAGAGGCACAGAACAAAGATTTATGCTCACTTTTTATAAAAAGCCAAGACAGATGAGAACATGGACACAGTTTTCTGTTTACAGCTTTAGCTTGTTGAACTATTGTTTATTTTAAGGCATTATATTCCTAGGGCTATTACTCTAAAATTTGAAATAAGAATAAAATTAGCTCATGACCTCATTATACCCAACAGTTGCATTTGCTGTTTTGCATTTTTATAGTTGAGACTGAATCGGGTAGGTAAAAAGCTAATCTCAAAGGTGATTGGATACTAAATCTTGCAAACCATTAATAATCTGCTAAAGCCCACAGAGCTTTATCTTATGTACTTTTTGTCAAATGGTTATGCTCTTCCACACATTTTCTAATTAGCCTCCTTCAGTCTCCTTCTTTTTTTATTTCCCTGTACTACACTTAGCACTCACATTTCAAAGCTTGTATTTTTATGCTAAATGCTTCTGCTGCATAATTAATTTGTCTTACAAAAGAGTGTGTATGAATCAAACAGATTAATATTCTTCCCAGTCTTTCACAGTCTAAATTTATTTTGGAAAATGATTAAGAAAGATTTTCTCACTCTATTTCTGTCCTTGGATATAATTCCCCAGGCTATATTGAATCTTTTCTGCATAGAGGAGGGCAAAGTTTCAGTTGTTGCTGCAAAGTCTCCTAAAGCATCTCTACAGCTACTGCATAATTCCTTGTAACCTGGTCTATGTTTTAAGGTTATAAAGAGCATTTCTGTAAGGGCTGAGAAAGTACTGTAGAAATTTTAGCTTTAAATAATAAAGGCAAAGCCAAATGTGCATCTCTGTTCTGTAGCTTTCCCTCTGCCTCAGTTTTATTCCAAGTTCTGCACAGAATAGAACCATGTGAGTCTTGGTGTGAGGCCACTGAAGCAGAGTTTTCTCTCTGGTTTCAGTTGCCCAATTGTCCCTTGTCATTCACAGGATCCTGTAAGCACATGAAATCAGTATTTTCATTTATATTCCCTCAGTCGTATTTCTGGCCTATGACTGTAGTGTGTTGTAGATGTTCAAGATAAAAGTTCGTTTCAGGTGATAAAATACATTTAAATTTTCATAAGTCTTCATGTAAAAAAGAGATCCTGAGCTGATCAACTTGTACAATTTTATGATTCACCCTTAGTCACCGAAGCTTAGAGAATATATTCTAAAAATGCCATGTTATCAGTGGATTGTCAAGTCATTTCTGATTTAGCCCTTGGCTCTAACCAGACTGTCCTTCTTTCTGTGAGAGTAATAAAAAGATAAACCTTGAGAGATATGTAGGGGGAAGAAAGAGCTCATTTGCATTCAGATGAGCTATTCTTCCAGACTCTCTCTCTATTTTATCTTATAAAAATTATCATAGATTTGATCAAAAGCAGAGAAAAGACACATAAATCCAAAGGCAGGTTAACAGCAGAGTTTCTCATAATAATAACTCCAGAAGAAAGCTGATGCATAGAAACCCATCTTTTTCCACTCACTGAAACCTGTGTGCAGTGTATCATGTTATTGATCAGGGGTGTTAGATCTGACACTGTAATGTCAAATAACTCACAATGAGCTGAAATAAGGAATTTCATCTTAATAAGGCTGCTCTCAAAATGCTGAGAGGGTCCCCTAGTTTTGATGACATTAATAAGTTTATTTTTGGCCACCATTGCATATGGCATGCAAAATATTTTATTGCTAGAAACTATATTCAAGGCATGGAGGGATGTGTTCATAACACACAGGTTCTGTCTCCTGGCTGGAGTCAGTATCTGTAAGTGCAGAATCCTTCCTGGTACCATATATCCTTGCCTTGTCCCTGACAACACCACTAAAATATTTTCCTTTCATAGTAAATTGAGTGAGATTTTACTCGGGTGGAATTTTGCAGTATTGGGGAATGAAGGTTTTTTTATGCACCTTCTGAGTGAGCCTTTGATAAGGGCTTCTGTATTACACAGAGGCTACACATATTTGGGTCTGAAGGCTGGTGCAGTTCTAATCACTTTAAAACTCAACTACTTGGAATTGTATGGAAGGCAGCCATTCTCCCTGCTACTGACTTTATAAAATAGTTTATTCAGGTTTTAGAAAATTAACTGTTGGAGATAGTCAAGAAAGTGTATCATGATGATCACCTGCATGGACAAGAAGACCATCAGTTTCCTCATGCCATCAAACTTTAGATATCAATATGCAGGCCTGCAGTTATAATTTTGTGCACAATAATCTAGAGACAATCCTTTATTCTATAAAAAAGTTAATGCTCTAAAGTTAGGAGCAAGTCAAATTTGGAGGAGTTGGGTTTCTTAAGCACCCTCGTTTACAGCAGGATTTGAGAGTTTTTTCTCTTATAACAGTAAGGATTAAAACTTGTGGCTAATCCTGACCTACCAAATACAAATGAGTGTCTACAGTGCTGCCCTTCCAGCAGCCACATGACATCAAAGTGCATTGTTCTAATTTCTGTGGAAGCAATGGCTTGCAAATACCACAAGGTAGAATGGCAGAACCCTGGATATATGCTGTTAGCCCACAGTCTAAAAATACCAAAGCCAGATGATAAGTCAATTTATGTAATTAAAAATCAGTTCCTCACACTATCTGTGCTACTCTGTTCTGTATCAGTTTGGTGACCAGGTAGATGAAGCTGTCAGAGAAAAAATACCACTTAAATTTGAAGCAAAGTAGTTGCTCCATTGTAAAGTGTGAAGATAAACCTGTGAAGGTATCAAATAAATCTTTCTTTGGCTTCCAGTAATAATTTAAAATGGATAACAAATAAATGCTGCATAATCTGCTTTTAATGTATTTACTTTGGGACGTGTACATATCACTGTATTACATAATTGCAATATTTTCACACATGCAATTTCACCCTCAAATGGCCACAGGAAATGTGACAGCTTTTGTTTTCTGTTGCTTCTGTTTATTAATGCATCAAGGTGTTTCTCTGTATTTGTACACAGCTATAGAAACAGAATGCTCTTTTTGAAAAAAATAGGAGTAAAAATCCCAGGGATCTGCTCTTTGCAGCAGACACAGGAAACATTTGATCCTAATTGTTTTTGCAAAGCATCCTAATTGGGAGCAGATATCAATAATGCAAACTTCAGAGGGTGTGTGGCTGCTTAGTACCTTAGGCTGGCTACAGGAAGGGCAGTGCTACAAAGAGGAAAATCAAGACTTTTGAACAACTAAGCATGAGCCATCCAGAAAGTCAGGGTCCATATTGCTGATCTCTATCAGGGAAGGCAAGAATCAGGCCCATCTGCTAACAGAAATGCAATTTCCAGCTTTAGGAGCCAAAGGATATGCAAATAAATGGCTTATATGCACTGGAAAGTGTTGAACATTACGTTTCTGTTTCATACAGTTGTTTGAAGGCAATGCAGGACTCCAGAGCTTAGCGTTTGAATTGCAACTTTAATTTCCCTATTTGCTGTTACTTAGACTGCTCTGAAGTAGTAATGAGAATGAAAAATGAAAGAAAATGTTATTTGACAGGGACTGTGGTAGGGCTTTCTTCACAGGCTTGAAATAGTTTGAATTCATTAAAATCTCCAGGTGAAGGGAAGATTGTATCCATTCCTCTCTTTTGAAACCAGATTTTCAAAGAAGGATCTAAAATTGCATTTGAGGATTGTGGTGGGGGTTTTTTCCATTCCTTCATGTGCAATCTAAGAACTCCAGTTTTACAGGGCGATTTAACATATGATCCATAAAAATCAGTCCTTTTGCTTTGTATTTTGGGAACTTCTTAATCTTGGGAAATTTGTAATCTTCTCAGGGCATTGAAGGTCAATCAAATGCTGCAGGTTTCTTTCTTCCTTTAATATGGTTTATGTATCGGGGTTTGTCTCGTAGCCAGAGATATTTTTTATTGGCAGCCTAGCAGTTCTACTGTGGAGCTCTGTGCAGGTAAATTGACTTGAGAAGAATGGGTAAATTAGCTCCTGGGAAGATGTGCACTGCCTGGCCCCTGTGCCTCAGCACACTTGAGGTCAGGTTGGCTGTCCCTGACTATCTAATAATGATACATAATAATATAGTTAAGTATTCATTGTAATTGGTGATATTTAAGGTTTTTCAAGTTAAGTCTGTTTCATCACTGTGTTTTAATAGTGAATTTTCATTTGTTTGGTCAAACTCAAAAGCAGCCTTAATTTTAAAGTTGAGTTCTTTGTGGCTGATACTATGAACAATGTGGTGTTTATACTCACATCATACTGGCAGTAGAGTAGAGCAACTCATAACTGATTTGGCAATAAAGACTTAGATTTTCTTCACTAAACTTGCACTAGCAAGATTCATAAGCTGGTGATAGCTATCTCTACAGTGGAAAATATTTATTGACTTTATTGACAATTTAATTTACTTTGTCAAGCTTTGTTGTTTAGTTTCTATTGATCCTGAGACACTTGGGGCTACTTTTGTTTCCTAAGGGATTAAACTTGCACGTTCTTAGAATCAGATTTTGGGAAGATGGGTGCAGAAGACTTTGTAATTCAATTCTGAAAAGCATAATAATAATGAATATTTTAGATAGAAATGATAGTATTTAGCATAATATGTGAAATGCTGTTATGTGCAATTTTAAAAAAAATCCTGGATAAATTATATGAGGCTTTTGGAGAAAGCATAAGCTGGATTTTATATAGAGTTTGATAACCTCTGAATCTGCTCTCCTTTCTCTTTCTGCTGGAACTTGTAACAAAGTTATTATGTCCAAGTATAATTTTGTAATAATTGTATTTCAACTTGAGCCTTTCTCACTTGGTGTTGATGTATTTTAGGGAAGGAGGGGAATGGGGAAAAAATGCCAACTTTCATGGATACAATTTAAAATTAACATTGATGATTTGACCCTTCCCAGGATTCCACTGAGCATTTGATCACATTGAAACTGAGGTGATGACTCACAACTCAGGTAGAAAAACTGCATTTCATTCTCTCTATTAGTTTTCTAATAGTTGCCCACAACAAAGTTAAGAAAAGAGAAATGGTTTTCAAATTTCCTGTGCTATTTTTAGTTTACTCCTCTTTCTGGAGATGTCTTAGCAACTGTAGGACATCTGAAAAACTTTGAGCTATATCTTTATTTTTGAGACTCTGTTGAACATTGCTTCTGTTATAATGTTTTTGTGTTAGTACTTTGAACTTACCCAAGTAATGTTGGTAGCAGCAGTGGCTATGATGAAGTTATGCTTTCCTAATTAATGATACTTTCTTAATGAAACAAAGAATATATTTCCCCATGTATTTAATAACCTAATAAGACTGAATGAAGGCAATACCAAGCAGGTTTAAAGCAAAACACTGGTTTCAGTAAGCACAAGTAAATAAACATTCATCTACCTTTAATTACGTAATGCATATTCAAATTCAGATTGATGAATGTTGAACCAAAAGCAGAATAAAATAGTTACTTTAAATCCTCCTAATTCAGAGGCCAACTATTTTTATGGCTTTGTTTGGAGTGCTTTGGGGTTTTTTTTTGCTAGAGAAATGGCAAGTATTTATTTTTTCAGCTCCCTCCACATTTTCCACCATCATTATTCCCAGTGATCCCTGCAGTGATAAGTGGCCAATGACACTGGCACAGGGTGAGCTGCAGGAGCCTTACAGAGGTGACTGTTATTTCTCACAGTTAGAAAAACTGCAAGAGCACAGTGACATTTTGATGAAAGCTCACATTTTCCCCAACAGGTTATTATACAGCCAGAAGAAAATACTTTCTTAAAGACCAACCACATCTATTCCCTGCCTGAAAGGTTGCATTTGTGTGGGTATTTTTCTCTTGTTTAGGTGAGAAGTAAAAAAATGAAGAGGAAACTCAGATGAAATGCCAAAACTACTGACAGGTAGTACTTCTGTGTGTCTCCATTTACACCTCAAACTTGCTGCAAGAAACCTTAGAACTACATTTAAAATGTATTTTGGTAGGTGGTTCCCTGTTGGCTGTCTGCATTTCTTCTCCCATTTGTTTTCTGTGCTTGTTTGGTATCACTGCTGAACGCTGCCAATAAGGAAACTGGTGTGCAAGAGTTGAGGAATCAGCTTTTGAAACTGTAAAACTGACCTGTAGGCTTTTTTCCTCTTGCATTTGTAAAATTTGGTGCATCAGCAAAGTTAAGATTCTCCAGAAAATAGCAAGATTGCCCTCTTTCCAGGGAGGCATCTGTACTTTAACAGAGGTGCTTAATGCATCTTGCTGTAAAGGAGCAAGATGCAGAGTAAGTCAGAGAGAAGTCATTTAAGCTAGTAATACACATGATTGTTTAGTGGAAATAAAATAACTAAGGTTTTGCCTTGTAAGAAAGTGACATCTAATCCCATTGTGAAGGTCAAGAGGATAAATACAAAGGACTAAATACAAATGAAGAGCAGAAAGATATGAAACAGGGCTGGGCCTCACTGCCATAGCCCAGGCAGCCCCTGGATGTATTTGCCTGCCTGAATCCATCCCTTGCCCGGGCCCCAGGTTGGGCCGCTCTGGGGAATCTCTCACAGCATTCCTGGGATGATGCTGTTCCTTCCCTGGTGCCCCAGGGTCCTGCAAGCCCCTTTTGGAGCCACACAGACACCTCCTGGAGCCTTTAGGGACCCTTCCCAGCAGAGCGCAGACAGGGATTGACTTGACTCTTCCTTGGAAGATGGAGGCAGGAGAATACTGCCCACCATCTTCTTTCCAGCTGCCCTCCATTTGCACTCCTGCAAATGCTGCTGCTGCACTCAGGCTCTCCATTCCAGGCAGTCTGGAGCTCCTGCTCAAACCCATCCCTCTGTGTCCCCTCTTGGATGGAATATCAAGCAAACAACACAGGATGTGCAGAGAACATGAACTTTATTAACTTTACTACTCTAAAAATCTACACTACGGGAGACTATGGGGTAACAACCTTATGCCTAACTTGAACATGTAGAACAGGAACACTAAGGGGAAGGTGGAAAAGGTGGGGGTTGCTACAGGTAAGGATGGGGTGTCTCTAAAGCCTACGATGGGGAATGTCACTGTGCCTAGGCTAGCACAGGTCACACATTCCCTGCTGTGCTCTGTGCGCCGTGCTGGAGCTGGAGGTCAGCGCTGGGCGAGATTTGGGATCTCCTGCTCCTCCTCCTGCGGCTGGTCCCCTGTGCTGCTTTGCTGTTCTGTGCCCTCTGCTGGGAGCAGCGTTGCAGGCACTGCTGCAGCAGGGTGTGGTTGTTCCTCAGCAGCTGGATCAGCTCTGTGGGACAGCCTTGTCCTGGGCTGCAGCTGCGGGGCCTCTGGCGCTGATTCTGCAAGGCAAAGCACAGGGATGCCAATGGAAGGGGCAGAGGGGCAGAGCAGGCTCCTCTCTGGGCTGCCTTTGGCCTCTGAGCAAGAGAGCCAGGCCTGGCCAGGCTGCAGCAAGCAGAGCTCTGGCTGCCTCTGCCTGGGGCTGTCCCTGAGCTCAGCCCTGGCCTGATTCCCAGCCAGAGGCTCAGCTCCACTCTGCCATGGGGCCTTGGCCAAAGGGCTGCCCAAGAGGTCCAAGCCCATCCTTCCTGCCTGACCCCCCATCCCTCACCCTTCTCCAGCTTCTCCGGTGCCCTCGGTAGCGGCGCCATCTCAGGACAGTGCTGTGGCCAGCAGCTGCACCAACAGGCACGTCCAGGACTGCCACGATATATCCATGCATGGGGTGGTCGGCTCAGGGTCCCTGTCCTGCGGCTCCGGTCCTGCACATACCGGCCCGTGCCCGACCCAGGATGGATGGTTGGGTCAGGACGATGGCCCAGGAGCAGCAGCAGGTAAAAGTTGAAGAGCCATGGGACAGGGTCGGCCATGGTTCTCAGTGGAAGTGCCACCACCACACACGCTCTGGACGTCTGTCCTCGCCGAGGTGTGCCCAGGCTGTGGGGCACAGCAGTGGCTGGGGTCAGTTGCCAGGCACCATGCTGCCCCAGAGACTGTGATGTCACAGAATCCAAGCACTGGCTTGGAAGAGTTCTGGGAGATCAACTCCAGCCTGTGATCCATGGTTACCACGGCAAGCAGATCTGAGCCTGGAGTGCTATGGACAGGCTTACCTTGAACACCTGCTGCAACGGTGACTGCACCAGTGCCCCCTGGGGCACACCATTCCCATATCTCATGCCCCTTTCTGGGCAGCAGTTCTTCCTAATGTCCAGTGTACACCTCTCTTGGCACAGCTTCATAGCCTTTCTTGTCCTTGCCCATCTCTGAGACGGCTGGCACCACCTTGGTCACTCTCCTGTATGTGGAGAAGAGGCTGTGCCAACCAGTGCCACTCCTTGTTTGCTTGTGGCTGCTGTGGAAAGGAACATTCATGTACATTGCCATTTCTTATAGGTTTTACCCCAGACTTTCAGTCACAGCTGTTCTAGTGAAAACAAGTCTGTTTTCATGAGTATTTGAAGGGTCATAGAACACAATTGGAATTCCATTGAATTAGGGAAATTCTGCTGATTTCGTTATCCTGTGGTTTTGAGATGAGTTGCAAATCCCAAAAAGTTTCTCTTTGGGGAAATAGTAATTCCACTGTTTAGATTGTGGGGATATTCATTACTCAAATTTGAGGACCTAATATAGCTTTCTGCACAATAAATTTTAAGCATCCTCTAATTGTTCTTGAAACAAAAACCTATTAAATCTGTTCTGTGGACAGAAATGGCTTCTGTGTTATTTCTCATAATTTATTAAGAATCTCATGCCAGGAAAAAGTCCGTAGTGCTGTGTGATTACCTTGGTACTGTTCTTTGGAATGGCTTTCCCCCCATTTTCTGAAGCTGCCCACAGAAAGGTCCTAGATATGTGAGCAGATCTGAAAGGAAAACTGGGTATTTGCCTCCTGTTTAGAATCTGTGGTGAACTGTGAGTCAGAGCTGATTTTACATGATGTTGAAAATATAATTGAACTTTTTTGCAGAAGGATACATTGATAAAATCAAAGCATAGCATGGCTGACACTAGTAAATGAATTAAAATGCTTTTCTGGAATGTGTTTATTTGATTGTTATCCTAATATTGTGGTAATAATTATGGTATCTGAGTACTAACTAAGCTAACATCTAATTTGTAGTTGATTTTCTGTCCCTAATGTAGTGAACAGAATTTTAAGAATTATGTTTTCTCTCATAACTGAGGAATGTGTTCACAGGCTGAATCTTAATATCACTTTCTTTTTGCACAAGAGCAGTTTCATCTGAAGATGATTTTCATTGCCCTCACTTTTATTTTTCCTTTCTGTATTTTTTTCTGGCAGGCTGACCTTTTCAGATTGTGTGCTGAGAAATGCTGCTACTAAGGAGAGCTGGTGTCAAAACAGAGTTTCTTTCCTAGCTTTTATTTAAAATACTGAAAGACGAAAGGTTTCTAATTAAATTACAGAACTGCATATCATTAGGAACTATAGTTCTTCCCTGCTTGTATGCCAACTGAACTCCTAAAACATATACAGAGATCACAAGCAGCCACCACAAGTGGTATTCAATTCTGGGAAACATAGTTTTTGATATAAATAATTTTAACCCTAATAATACAAGCTTATTCTGTTCTAAAATTGGGGAAATTAGGTATGTTCTGGACTATCTGCATTTTCATTATTTTCGTGTCCCGTGACGTGCAGGCGGGCGCTAGGTCGACCAAGTCCTCCTCGACTGGACTTGGCCGCCTGGCGGGTGGACACGGGGTAGACCTGTTGTCCACCGGCGGCAGGACTTAGGTTCTGCCGGCCGGCAGGGGGGTAGACCTGGTGTCCGCCCCCCCCACCTGCTCCTTACCGGCCGGCGGCGGGGTAGACCTGTTGTCCGCCGGCAGCGGGTTAGACCTGGTGTCCGCCCCCCACCCGCTCCTTACCGGCCAGCCGCGGGGTAGACCTGTTGTCCGCCAGCGGCGGGACTTAGGTTCTGCCGGCCGGCGGCGGAGTAGACCTGGTGTCCGCCCCCCCACCCGCTCCTTACCGGCCGGCGGTGGGGTAGACCTGTTGTCCGCAAGCGGTGGGGTAGACCTGGTGTCCACCCCCCCACCTGCTCCTTACCGACCGGCGGCGGGGTAGACCTGTTGTCCGCCGGCGGCAGGACTTAGGCTCTGTCGGCCGGCGGCGGGGTAGACCTGGTGTCCGCCCCCCCCACCCGCTCCTTACCAGCTGGCGGCGGGGTAGACCTGTTGTCCGCCGGTGGCGGGGTAGACCTGGTGTCCGCAAGTGGCGGGGTAGACCTGGTGTCCGCCCCCCCACCCGGTTCTTACCGGCGGGCGGCGGGGGTAGACCTGTTGTCCACAAGCGGCGGGGTAGACCTGGTGTCCGCAAGCGGCAGGGTAGACCTGGTGTCCGCCCCCCCATCCGCTCCTTACCGGCCGGCGGCGGGGTAGACCTGTTGCCTGCTGCCCTGACGCGGGGTAGACCTGCTGCCGTCGGCCCCCCTTGCCGCCGAGCAGCGGCGCCACGTCTTGTCCATCCCACGAGTGGCTTCCTTGCCCTGGCCCACCCGCCCAGCACGCCTTCGCCCCGCGCCCTGCACGTCCCACAGGCCCCATGCAGCCCTGCTCACGCCTGCTCTTCTCCGAAAGCTGCTCCCTGCACGCCCCCAACCTGCCCCCCTGTCCCTGCCGGCTTCGCGCCCCGGCGGCTGCTGCCGAGCTCGGCCGGCTGCTACCCCGGCCCCAGCCCCAGCCCTAAGCCCCAGCCCCAACCCGCTCCGCTGACATCCTGCCCGTACCTCGCTTCCCCAGCCGTTCCCGGAGAGGAGCCGGCAGTGTTCTCGGGCCCCCTCCCTGTGCCCGAAGAGACAGCAGCCCGGCTCCCGCACTCACTTCTGCATCGCTCACTCCCTCCGCCGCCCCGCCGCAGCCTTTGCCGAGGCCGAGGCCGAGCAGGAGGAAACGCCACCAGAACAAAAAATCTCAGAGACAGCTGAAGAGAAAGTTTCATTGAAAAGGAACAGACCACGCCAATCCCCCTGCCACCGCTGGCAGCCCGCCACCATCCCCGCTTCTGCACCGGGTGCTCAGTCTGCTCGCCGTGGCGGCAGCGCCCTCCTCTCCCTGCCGCCGCAGCTGCTGCCGCTTGATGATCTGGCCATTGGGAACCTGGGCGGGAAAAGTTTGAAATTGCGGCTGATGGTGGAGGGTGGGGCACGCCCAATCGATAATGGCCGAGGGCGGGGCGCACCCAACCGACAATGGGCGGGGACGGGGAAAGCCTGATAGCCGCGCTGGCAATGCTGATGGTGCAGGGCGGGGCGCGCCCAACCGATAATGGCCGGCGGCTGGGAAAGCCTGAAAGTGGCGCCAGCAATGCTGAGGGTGGGGGCGTGCTCGGCCCACAGCGTCAATGGCTGGCTGTGAAAGACAGGTGGGGGGGAAAGGGTGGGGCACGGGCGGGGGGGGGTGGCATGACAGAGGGTGAGGGGATGCGTGTGTGTGCGTGCGTGCGTGCATGCGTGTGTGTGTGTGTGCGCGTGTGTGTGTGTGTGTGTGCGCGCGTGTGTCTGCATGTGTGTGCGTGCCACCCTGCCACAGCCTCCTCGGTCGGGTGGCATGAGGCCGGGCGAGTTATGCCTGGGACCGGGGGCTCTGTGCCGAGTTCTGCCGCGTGTACATGCTTTGCTTCCCCACCCCATGCTGTGGCCCGTGAGGTTCTGTTGTGCTGTGGGGGGCAAGGTGGGGGGGGGGGTGCGTAGGCAGTGCATCTGGGAAAAAAAAAAAAAAACAAGGAAAGAAAATTGAACCAGACTAAATTTAACTCAACTAAAATAAACTAAACCAAACTAAAATAAAATGCTGCCGAAACTATTTATTTGTCGTGAAATCAGGTCTGCCAAAAGAGACGAAGCTGCTACGAAATCATCCGGGTGCGAGGCGTTTTGGGGCTGTCGCGGTTCCCCCGGCTCCGGGACAGCACGAGGACGCCTGGTCTACCTGTCTCCGGCCCCAGCTGGGTGACCGGTGGTGTCTGCCAGCCCCTGCCAAGGAGGGCGCCACCGAGTCGGCTGGTCGCGGAGGCAACGGTTCTGCCTCGCTCCGGGGAGGGTGGTGGACACCAGGTTGACCCTACTCTAAGGCCGGCGGGCCGCAGGGGAGGGCGCCGCCGAGTCTAAACGGCCGGTCGCGGGGGCAACGGGTCTGCCTCACTCCGCGGAGGCCGGCGGACACCGGGTCTACCCGGCTACAAGGCCGGCATGCCGCCGTGAGGGGGCCACTGAGTCGAGGCGGCCGGTCGCGGAGGCAACGGGTCTGCCTCGCTCTGGGGAGGGCGGCGGACATCGGGTCTACCCTGCTCCGGGGCCAGCAGGCCGCCGGGGAGTGTGCCGCCGAGTCGAGGCGGCCGGTCACGGGGGCAACGGGTCTCCCTCGCTCCAAAGAGTGCGGCAGACACCGGGTCGACCCGGCTCCCGGGCCAGCGGGCCGCCGGGAGGTGTGCCGCCGAGTCGAGGCGGCCGGTCGCGGGGGCAACGGGTCTCCCTCGCTCCAAAGAGGGCGGCAGACACCGGGTCGAACCGGCTCCAGGGCCAGCGGGCCGCTGGGGATGACGGCGCCGAGTCGAGGCGGCCAGTCGCAAGGAAAAGGGGTCTCCCTCGCTCCTGGGAGGGCAGCGACCACCGGGTCGACATGTTTCCGTGGCCGGTGGGCCGTCGGAAAGGGCGACGCCGAGTCGAGGCGGCCGGCCGCGGGGGCAACGGATCTGCCTCGCTCCGGGGAAGGTGCCGCCGAGTTGAGGCGGCAGGTCGCGGGGGCAATGGGTCTTCCTCGCTCCGGG
The DNA here is from genome assembly GCF_903797595.1 of Erithacus rubecula. NCBI lineage: Eukaryota > Metazoa > Chordata > Aves > Passeriformes > Muscicapidae > Erithacus > Erithacus rubecula. The sequence continues at coordinate 6,985 of NW_027635386.1, read as the reverse complement.
GAAGGCGGTGGACATCGGGTCTACCCTGCTCCGGGGCCGGCGGGCCGCCGGGGAGGCCGCCGCCAAGTCGAGGCAGCCGGTCGCGGGGGCAAAGGGTCTGCCTCGCTATTCGAAGAGCGGCGGATACCAGGTCTACCCGGCTCCGGGGACGGCGGGCCGCCGGGAAGGGCGTCGCCGAGTTGAGGCGGCCGGTCGTGAGTGCAACGGGTCTTCCTCGCTCCGGGGAGGGCGGCGGATGCCGGGTCTACCCAGCTCAAAGGCCGGCGTGCCGCCACGAGTGCGCCGCCGAGTCGAGGCGGCCGGTCGCGGGGGCAAAGGGTCTGCCTCGCTATTCGAAGGGCGGCGGACACCGGGTCGACCCGGCTTTGGGGCCAGCGGGCCCCTGGGGATGGCGGCGCAGAGTCGGAGCGGCCAGTCGCGAGGGCAACGGGTCCGTCTCGCTCCCAGGGAAGGCGGCAGACACCGGGCCTACCCAACTCCGGGGCCGGCGGTCCGCCGGGGAAGGCGCCGCTGAGTGGAGGCGGCCGGTCATGGGGGCAACGGGTCTGCCTTGCTCCGGGGAGAGCGGCGGATACCAGGTCTACCAGGCTCCGGGGACGGCAAGCCGCCGGGAAGGGTGCCGCCGACTCGAGGCGGCCGGTCGCGAGGGCAACGGGCCTGCCTCGCACCGGGGAGGGTGGCGGACACCGGGTCGAACCGACTCCGGGGTCGGCGGGCCGCCGGAGAGGGCGTCGCCGAGCCGAGGCGGCCGGTCGCAGGGGCAACGTGTCTGCCTTGCTCCTGGGAGGGGAACGGACACCAGGTAGACCCGGCTCCGGGTCCGGTGGGCCGCCAGGGAGGGAGCCGCCGATTTGAGGTGGCCAGTCGCGGGGGCAACGTGTCTGCCTCGCTCTGAAGAGGGCGGCGGACCACCGGGTCGACCTGGCTCTGAAACTGGCGGGTCGCAGGGGATGGTGCCGCCGAGTCAAAGCGGCCAGTCGTGGGGGAAACGGGTCTGCCTCGCAGCGGGGAGGGCGTCGGACACCAGGTCGATCCGTCTCCGGGGCCAGTGGGCTGCTGGGGAGGGCGCCACCGAGTCGACGCGGCCGGTCGCGAGGGCAACGGGTCTCTCTCGCTTCGGGGAGGGCGGCGGACACCGGGTCGACCTGGCCCTGGGGCCGGCGGGCCGTCGGGCCGCTGGGGAGGGCGCCGCCGAGTCGAGGCGGCTGGTCGTGGAGGAAAGGGGTCTGCCTCGCTCCGGGGATGGCGGCGAACACCAGGTCTACACGAGTCCGGGGCCAGCAGGCCACCGGGGAGGGCGTCGCTGTGTCGAGGCGGGCGGTCGCGGGGGCAACAAGTCTGCCTTGCTCTGGGGAGGGCGGCGGACACCGGGCCTACTCGGCTCCCGGTCTGGCGTGACGCCGGGGAGGGCACCGCCGAGTGGAAGCAACCGGTCGCGGAGGCAACGGGTCTGCCTCGCACCTGGGAGGGCGGCGGACACCGGGTTGCCCTGCTCTGTCCCTGGCGGGCTGCCAGGGAGGGCGCCGCCAAGTCGAGGCGGCCGGTCGCGGGGGCAAGTGGTCTCCCTCGCTCCGGGGAGGGCAGCGGCCACCAGGTCGACCTGTCTCGGTGGCCGGTGGGCCGCCGGCAAGGGCGCCGCCGAGTCGAGGCAGCAGGTCGCGGGGGCAACGGGTCTGCCTCGCTCCGGGGATCGCGGCGGACACCGGGTCGACCATGCACCGGGGCCGGCAAGCCGCCGGGCAGGCCGCTGCCGAGTGGAGGCGGGTGGTCGCGGGGGCAAAAATCTGCTTCGCTCCGGGGAGGGCAGCAGACACCGGGTCTACCCGGCTCCGGGGACGGCGGGTTGCCAGGGAGGGCACAACGGGTCTGCCTCGCTCCAGGAAAGGCGCTGCCGATTCGAGGCGGGAGGTCGCGGGGGCAACGGGTCTTCCTCGCTCAGGGGAGGGCGGCAGACACCGGGTTGAACCGGCTCCGGGGCAGGGGGGCGGCCGGAGAGGGCGTCGCCTAGTCGAGGCAGCCGGTCGTGAGTGCAAAGGGTCTTCCTCGCTCCGGGGAGGGCGGCGGATGCCGGGTCTACCCAGCCCAAAGGCCGGCGTGCCGCCGCGAGGGCGCTGATGAGTTGAGGCGGCCGGTCGCGGAGGCAACGGGTCTGCCTCGCTCCCGGGAGGGCGGCGGACACCGGGTCGACCCGGCTCGGGGGTCGGCGGGCTGCCGGAGAGGACTCCGCCGAGTCGAGGCTGCCGGTCTTGGGGGCAACGGGTCTGCCTTGTTCCGGGGAGGGCGGCAGACACCGGGTTGACCCAGCTCCGGGGCCGGCGGGCCGCCAGGGAGGGCGCCGCCGAGTCGAGTCAGCCAGTTGCGGAATCAACGGGTCTGCCTCGCTACGGAGAGGGCAGCGGACACCGGGTTGACCCGGGTCTGGGGCCGGCGTGGTGCCGGGGATGGCGCCGCGGAGTCGGCCCGTCACAGGGGCAACGGCGGACACCACATCTACCCGGGGAGAGCGCCGCCTAGGTGGCCGGTCGCGGGGGGGCAACAGGTCTGCCTTGCTCCGGGGAGGGCGGCAGACACCGGGTCTACTCGGCTCAGGGGCTGGCGGGCCGCGGGGAAGGCGCCGTTGAGTTGAGGTGGCCGGTCGCGGGGGCAACGGGTCTGCCTATTTCCAGGGATGCCGGCGAACACCGAGTCTTCCCAGCTCTGGGGTCGACGGGTGGCTGGGGAGGGCGCTGCCGAGGCGGCCGGTCCCGGGGTCAACGGATCTGCCTTGATCCGGGGAGGGTGGTTGACACAAGGTCGACCCGGCTTCGGGGCCTGCGGCCGCCGGAGTTAGCGCCGACGAGGCAGCCGGTTGAGGGGACAACGGTTCTGCCTCACTCCGGGGAGGACGGCGGACACCGAGTCGACCCAGCTCCGGGGCTGGCTGTCCGCCGGAGTGGACGCCGCCGAGGCGGCCGGTCGCAGGGGCAACGGGTTTGCCTCGCTCCAGGGAGGGCAGCGGACACCAGGTCGACCCTGCTCCGGGGCCGGCAGGCCGTCACAGAGGGTGCCGTCGAGTCGAGGCAGCCGGTCGCAAGGGCTACGGGTCTTCCTCGCTCCGAGGAGTGCGGCGGACACCACATCTACCCAGCTCTGGAAAAACAGGTCTACCTCACTCCGGGGCCGGCGGTGGACACCAGGTCTACCTCGCTCTGAGACAACAGGTCTACCTCGCACTCAGACTTATTGCGGCAAACACCGGGTCTGCTTGGCTCTGGGGCCAACGGCAAGCCAGGGTGGGTGCCGCCGAGTCGGTTGGTCGCGGGGACAACGGGTCTGCCTGGTTCCGGGGAGGGCGCCAGACACCGGGCCTACCTGGCTTTATGGTTGGCAGGCTGCCAGGGACGGCGCTCCCTAGGCGGCCGATCGCGGGGGCAAGAGGTCTTCCTCGCTCCGGAGAGGGCGGAGGATATCGGGTCTACCCGGCTCCGGGGTCGGCAGGCCACCGGGGAGGGCGCCGCCGAGTCAGCCGGTCGCTATACAACCGAGTCGAGGCTACCGGTCGCGGAGACAACGGGTCTGCCTTGCTCTGGGGAGGGCGGCACACACCGGGTCTACCCGGCTCCGGGGGTCGTGGGGTTGCAAGGATGGCGGCCCCTTTGCGGCCGGTCGCGGGGCAACGGGTCTGCCTCGCTCCGGGGAGAGCGGCGGACACCGGTTCTACCCAGCTCTGGAGCCGGCGGGCCGCCGGGGAGGGCGCCGCCGAGTCGAGGCAGTCGGTCGCGAAAGCAACGGGTCTGCCTCGCTCCTGGGATGGCGGCAGACACAGTGTCTACCCGTCTCCGGGGCTGTTGTGCCGCTGGGAAGAGCGCCGCCCAGGCGAGGCAGCAGGTCGCGGGGACAACGAATCTGCCTCGCTCCGGGGAGCGTGGCGGACACCGGGTCGACCAGGCTCCAGGGCTGGCGGGCTTCCCGGGAGGGCGCCGCCGAGTCTAGGCTACCGGTCGCGGAGACAACGGGTCTGCCTCGCTCTGGGGAGGTCGGCACACACCGGGTCGACCCGGCTCCAGTCGGCTGGTCGCGGGGGCAACAGGTTTACCTCGCTCCGAGGCCGGTGGCAGATTCCAGCTTTACCCGCCTCCGGGAGAGCAGGTCTACCTCGCATTTAGTCTCATTGCGGCAAACACCATGTCTACTCGACTCTGGGGCAGGCGGCATGCCAGGTTGGGCGCCGACGAGTCACGGGGACAACCGCTCTGCCTCGCTCTCAAAAGGGCCGTGGCCACCTGGTCTACCCCGCTCAGGGGCCGGTGTGCTGCCGGCAAGAGCGCCGCCGAGGCGAGGCGGCCCCTCGCGGGGGCAACGGTTCTGCCTTGCTCCGGGGAGGGCGGCGGACACTGGGTCTACCCAGCTCTGGAGCTGGCGCACCGCCGGGGAGGGCGCCGCCGAGTCGGCCGGTCGCAGGGGCAACGGGTCTGCCTCGCACCTGGGAGAGCGGCGGCCACCTAGTCTACCTTGTTTTGAGGCCAGCGGGCCACAAGGGAGGGCGCCGCCGAGTCGAGGCGGTCGGTCGCGGGGGGCAACAGGTCTGCCTCGCTCCAGGGAGGGCGCAGGACACCGGGTCTGCCCGGTTCCAGGCCGGCGTGCCGCCGGGGAGGGCGTCGCGAAGTCGGCCGGTCACGGGGGGGTAACAGGTCTACCTCGCTCCGGGACAAAAGGTCTACCACGCACTTAGTCTGATTGGCGGCAAACACCCGGGTGCACCCGACTCTGGGGCCAATGGCATGCCAGGGTGGCGCCGCTGAGGTCGCCTGGTTGCTTAGACAACGAGTCTGCCTCGCTCTGGGAGGGGCGTCAGACACCGGGTCTACCCGGCTCCAGGGTCGGCGGGTTGCCAAGGAGGGCAGCCCCTAGGCGGCCGGGTCGCGGGGCAATGGGTCTGTCTCGCTCCGGGGTGAGTGGCAGACACCGGGTCTACCCGTCTCAGGGGCCGGCGTGCCGCCGGGAGAGTGCCGCCAAGGCGAGGTGGCCGGTCGCGGGACAACGAATCTGCCTCGCTCCGGGGAGCGTGGCGGACACTTGGTTGAACCGGCTGCGGGGCCGGCGGGCTGCCCGGGAGGGCGCCTCTGAGTCGAGGCGAACGGTCGCGTGTGTAACGGGTCTGCCTTGCTCCGAGGAGGGCGGCGGAAACCGGGTCTACCTGGCTCTGAGCCGGCGGGCTGCTGGGGAGGGCGCCGCTGAGGCGGCCGTCGCAGGGGCAACGGGTCTGCCTTGCACCTTGGAGAGCGGCGACCACCTAGTCTACCCGGTTTAGAGGCCAGCGGGCCGCAAGGGAGGGCGCCGCCGAGTTGAGGCGGTCGGTCGCGGGGGCAACAGTCTGCCTCGCTCCAGGGAGTGTGGCGGACACCGTGTCGACACGGCTCCGGGACCAGCGAGCCACATGGTTGGCCGGTCACGGGGGGCAACAGGTCTACCTCACTCCGAGGCCGGCGGCAACACCAGCTCGACCCGGCTCTGCGACCACAGGTCTACCTCGCTCCGGGGCTGGCGGACGACACCAGGTCTGCCTCGCTCCAGGAAAACAGATTAACCCTCCCACTTAGTCTTATTGTGGAGGGTGGCGGACACCGGGTCGACCCGGCTTTGGGGTCAGCGGGCCGTCGCGGAGGGCACCGCCGAGTCGAGTCGACCGGTCGCAGGGGCAACGGGTCTGCCTCGCTCTGGGGAAGGCGGCAGACACCAGGTCACTCCTCTTCGGAGGTCGGCGTGTAGCCGGGGAGGGCGCCGTGGAGTCGGCCGGTCGCGGGGGGCAACAGGTCTACCTCACTCCGAGGCCGATGACGGACACCAGCTCTACCCGGTTCCTGGACAACGGGTCTACCTCGCTCCGGGGCCGGCGGCGGATACCAGTCTACCTCGCTCCGGGACAACAGGTCTAGCTCGCTCTTATTGGCGTCGGACACCGGGTCTACCCACCTCTGGGGCCGGCGACATGCCAGTGGGGGCACCGCCGAGTCGCCCCGGGGTCGCGGGGACAAAGGGTCTGCCTTGCTCCGAAGCCGGCCACCACCTGGTCGACCCGGCTCCAGGTCCGGAGGGCCGCTGGGAGGGCCGCCGCCGAGTCGAGTCGGCCAGTCGCGAAAGCAACAGGTCTGCCTCGCTCCTGGGATGGTGGCAGACACCGTGTCTACCCATCTCCGAAGCCGGTGTGCCGCCGGGAGATAGCGCCACCCAGGCGACGCGGCCGGTCCGCGGGGACAACGTAATCTGCCTCGCTCCGGGGAGCGTGGCTGGACACCGGGTTGACCCCAGCTCCGGGGCCGGCGGGCTGCCGAGGAGGGCACCTCTGAGTCGAGGCGACCGGTCACAGGTGCAACGGGTCTGCCTCGCTCCGGGGACGGCGGCAAACACCGGGGTCGACCCGGCTCCGGGGACGGCGTGTGTCGGGGTATAGCGCCGTAGAGTCGGCTAGGGTCGCGGGGACAATGGTCTGCCTCGATCCGGGGAGGAGGCGGATTCCAGCTTAACCCGGCTCTGGGACAACAGGTCTACCTCGCCTCCGAGGCCGGCTGGGCACACCTGGTCCTACCTTGCCCCGGGACAACAGGTCTACTCGCATTTAGTCTTATTGCGGAAAACACCGGGTCTACTCAGCTCTGGGGCCGGCGGCATGCCAGGTTGGGTGCCACCGAGTCGGGCCGGTCACATGGACAACGGTCTGCCTTGCTCTCAGGAAGGCGGCCGGCCACCTGGTCTACCCCACTCCGGGGCTGGCGGGCTGCCGGGGAGGGCGCCGCCGACGCGAGGCGGCCGCTCGCGGGGGCAACGAGTCTGCCTCACTCCGGGAGGGCGGCGGACACTGGGTCTATCCGGCTCCGGAAGAACAGGTCTACCTCGCTCCGGGCCGGCGGCAAACACCAGGTCTCTTTCACTCCGGGACACAGATCTACCTCGCTCTTAGACTTATTGCTGTGGACACTGGGTCTACCCGGTTCTGGGGCCGGCGGCA